>NC_022031.1:22584847-22623084 GCF_000317375.1 Microtus ochrogaster | reverse complement strand
CTCCTCCTCCATCCACTCCTCCTCCATCCACTCCTCCTCCATCCACTCCTCCTCAGTTCAAAAAGGGGCAGACCACCAACAGGTAGTCAGAATAAAAGGATTAACTTTTATTCTGAATTATTTTAAATACCAAAGAGGTATGTTATACTACATCTTAAGGGAGATTACGGTTTTGAAGACTAAGTTATAAGAAAACTGAAGGCGATGCAGAGACATTGGATACATTAGTTCAACAGTAATTATTAGTTTGTTGCACTTCATTCTGAGATGAATTTACTATGAGACAATTGGAATAATGCTGATATACATGTTCTTTCCTGTCAGAGGCTCCTAGCTCCAAAAGTTTCAACTTGAGTATATATCCTGAAGTAGCTCTAGAAACAAGAAAAGTTAAAACAGGCCATTGCTAGAGTCAGGGACCAAAAGTTACAGAGAAGGGGATATCAGGACACAGGCGATCAGATGAGATAATGGGAGGCTTTCATTCGGTAGAGGGAAGATAAATACAGAAGAGAGGAGGGCCAAAGAACAGTAAAGATATCTGAACAGTCATTATGAATCACACTATTAGCTATTTACCTACCTATCTACAAATACTAGTAATATACGTGAGGTACGTATATATGGCTTGAATGAAATTTTCCTACCTGAGATGATAGTGTTCATTCCCTCCAAGAAGATACATACCATACGAGCTTCCAAATGAGGCAAGCAACCAACAGTCCTACCCAGCCATGACACCTGTGAAACACAATGGCCAGCCCGGCATGATAACCCTAAGATTACCTTGGTGATAACCAAAAGCTCTCTAATTGGCCTGAAGGCCTGCTGAATGAAAGGGAAATTACGCCTCCTAGTGGAAACCTAGTCAACTATCCAGGACTAATGATGTCACGAATCAGTACTTTACTAAACAAGCATGATTCCTAATTACATTCTAAACACTTGTTCTTACGTCCACAGGTAAGTGTAGCCCTCACCCTTCATCAAGAAAGCTTTCTCTTTGCAGCACAGAGAGACCGTCAGAAAACCACAACCAATCAAAATGCAGAGTGGGGAAGCCCAGTCTAAATGGATCTACAACACAGTTTTCACCTAAGGCTCAGAGATCATTGAAGAAGAAAGAAGAGGAGATTGTAGCCAGAAAACCAAGGAATTTGTTGTGGGATTGTGTCTCCTAGGAATGTCAGACCCATGATGTCTAACCAAAATTACTTACTGTCTAACCATGAGCTGAACAAGGACAACAGCAATAGACCTGCTTCAACCCTATAAAAAGTACTACGGGCAACTAAAAAATACAGAGAGGGGCAGAGAAGAGCACATTAATTAGTTATCCAATACCAAATGGTCATCCCTGAAAACATACATACAAGTAACATTATACATACTGAATTGATTAACAATAGTAAATGGGAAAAGACAATGAATTTGAAAGATAACAGGAGGAAGGTTTGGAGTGAGTAAAGGTAAGGGGGAAATTATGATTAATTATATTAAAATCTCAAAAACTAAGAGAAGTGATTTTAAAAATATATACTGTTTTAATTCCTAGACGGAGGAAAAGAAATTAAATGGATACAAACATTTAAGCAACAGGAAAAGTAGTCCTGATTTGTAGACAAATTTAAATATAGGATATTTATATAAGACCCTAAAGATTCCATCCTAAATCCCTTACAAGGAATGAAGAGCTTCAGGAAAGTTGGAGGACATTAAATTAGCATATGAATTCAAGAGCTTTCTGAATTTTTTTTTAAATTTATTTTATGTGTATGTGTATTTTGCCTGCCTGCATATATATATATATATAGTGAGTGTGTGTCACATGTATGGCTGGTGCCATGGATCTTTTGTAACTGGAGTTACAGGCAGTTGTGAGCCACCATGTGGGTGCTGGGAATTGCATCCCGTCCTCTAGAGGAGCACCCAGTGCTCCCAACCACAGAGTCCTTTCTCTGGCCCCTCAAGAACTTTTTCAATGCACCAATAACAAATATGTTGAGAAAGAAATCAGGAAGATAATGTTGTTTACAATATTCTCAAAAATTAACTAAATATCGAGAAATCATCTTAACCAAGGAAGCAGTGCACTTCCACAATGAAACTTCAAAACCACAGAAGAGAGAAACTGACAAAGACACTAAACAATGGAAAGGCTTCCTATACTCATGGGTTGGGGGAATTAATACTGCAAAAATAAAAATATCACCAAAATACAGCTATATATTCAACTTAACTCTCATCAAAATTCAAGTAATACTCTTTATAGATATAGAAAGAAAAGTTTAAAAATTCATATGGATTCTCAAAGACCCCAAATTGCCCAGACAATTCCCAGTAAAACATCAATAGCAGAAGTATTTCAGTACCTGATTCAAATTGTATACAGAGCTGTATTACTAAGGTCAGCATGGTACTGGTACAGAAGTAGAGACCAACAGAACAAAAGACCCAGAAATAAAGTCCTACAGCTACAGCCATATGAATCCTGACAAGGGTGTCAAAAACATGTCAGAGGAAAGACAGCCTCTTCAAACAAGGGTTCTGGGAAAGCTCGATAGCCATTTGTCAAAATGAAACTAGATTCCTCCCTCTTACCATGTACAGAAACAGCTCAAAATGGTTCACATTTTAACATATATTTTACTTGAGGTGTATACCAAATTTCAATTGTTTCAAAATTTGTCAACAAAATAAATTACTCAAAAGTAGCATAACCCATAAAGTTATAATAGGAAAATTGACTGAATTTAGCAAGCATTTCTAATAATAAGCCTACTAAAAATCTAGGAGTGTGTGCTAATGCATGCCTTCAATCCTTGTATTCTGGAGGTTGAGTGAAGAGGATGACCAGTTTGAGGCCAGCTTGCACTACACAGCAACACCCCTTCTTAAAAAACAAAATGCAATGAAACAAAAATAAGTCTTCATAAATTCTTAACCTGAAACCCATGTATATAGCATGGCTTTAAGGGTCTCACACTTACTAAATTACTTGCTCTTCCATGTATTTTGCATACACGAAGACGCTGCATATTTGTCCAAGGTTATGGACCTGAAAAACACAGAGCAGGGACGTCAACTTAGCACGCTGGGTACAGAACCTGTGTATCAAAGATCTTAATTCAAGACCCGACACTTTGAAATTGCTCGAGGGAAACAGAGGGGACTCTACAGGATTTAGGCAGCTTTCCGAGTAGTGCTCCAACAGCTCAGGAAACAATTGCCAAGTTGACAAATGGGGAAGCATGAAATTAAAAGGCTTCTTCGGGGACTGGAGAGATGACTCAGCAGTTAAGAGCACTTGTTCTTGCAGAGGTCCTGGGTGCTGTTCCCAGCACCCATCTGGCAGCTTAGAATGGTCTGTAACTCCATTTCGAGGGGATCCAACATCCTCATCCTTTACCTGAATGAGGCTCACACGTGATGCACATATGTACATGCAGGCAAAACACCCATACGCATAAAACAAAATAAATGAATAAATCAAATAGGATTCGCTAAAAAGCTTCTTTACACCAAAGGAAACAATCACAAGAGCCAAAAGACAGAAAGGAAAAAAAAAATACTAGCTGTGTATTGGCCTGGGGGTTTATGGCTGGGGGGGGGGTGTTTCATGCCTATAATACTAGCATTTGTGAGGCTGACGTAGGAGCATTACAATACGTTTGAGGCCATCCTGGACAATAGTGTGAAACCAACTCTAAATTGAAAAAAAAAAATAAGAATGAAAGAAAAAAAATGGGAAGATGGAAGACTGGGGATAAACCACACTGACCTCTGCTCCATGTCTCTGAAAGAAGTGAGACACGTGGACAGCGGATGGAGAAGTGCCCTGATCAGCGGACTGTGAAATTAGATGAAATGAAGAAATACTAAATGCTAGGTCCATAAGAGAAGCAGCGGACTGTAACCCAAAGCACTGTCCGAAACAGCAAGCAGCAAAGGGAGAGAATTCCCCTCCCTCGCTTTTGGCTAACAAAGGAAAGAAAACGAAAATCCCTAGAAACAAAGACAACTGAAACAAAAATCTTTCCAAGCAACCCCACAAACTGCAAGGGGCAGCTAGCATATTCCTAGGAAGGGTAATAAATTGGCACAAGTGAGTCTACAAAAGCCCCAAGCCTCACTTCTACCTACAGACCACACAGAATCCGCAAAAGCATATGACCACGTGAATATCACACACCGGATGTCCTGAACTGAAACCTAGTGGGTCAAATTCCAACTAAATCTGCAAATGCTGACCAGTAACTAACAAATCAGAGCCCCGGAAAGACAGGCATTTAAGAACAAAGATCCAAGAAAGAATGTGGCCACAAATTTAAAACCCACCAAAGGAAAGTGTGATTACCAATCCATGTGGAAATCAGGATGGGCCTGCATGCCACCCACCGCAAGGGCCAAGAACCGCTGGGAAGGAGGGGTTAGCCCTTGCTGACCTGGGCAGACATTTAAATTACAGTATCCTGGAACAAATCTGTTCTGAATACACACCCAGCGCACTTCTTAGAGCACAGTTTGCTCCCTACGACATCTCTGGGGGAGGAATGACAGACAGGACACCTGTTCCTTAAGGAACACATATTGACTAATGCTATAGTTCTTTAAATTTTGCTTCTCTGTCCCTTTGGCTTTGTTTTTAAATCTTATGGATTCTCAAATATTTTGTTTTAATTTTTATATGCTCAGCTATGTTAATGATAAGTCTATCTGTTTCTACACCTGTCCTGTTTCTCTTCCTACAATGCATATGCTTCTCATTGCTACCTCAATTTGATTTTGTTCACCCACCATCCTTCTTCTTTTTGCTTCTTAGTTACACATTTTAAAACAGCATTAACAATCTTTAAATCTCACTTCTGATCCCTCTTTCCTTACTTTGACCCTCTCTGCTATTTCTCTGTCGTTCTGCTACTAATTGCTAGTTACACTAAGTTTATTGTTCTCCCATTCCTGCCTTTAGCAACTAATATCATACTTCACGCCCATGGCTTTCCTCTCTTTATTCCCCCAAAGTTATTAGAGTTGACGGAATGATTATCTCTAATTGACTATTAAGGGCCTACTCCTCAGTTGTAGTTGCTGCTGTAGCCCCACAGTGGGACTGGAGACTGCAGCTGGTGCTTTGAGCACGTGGGCCAAGTTGTGAGTTACTGAGTGACACACCCAGACTCGCGGGGAGGAATTACACCTCATCCCTGTTACAACCTAGTCTCACTTGAATATTATAAGTGCTTCAAATGGAAAAGTAAAATGCCATTTAAAAAGTTAAAACGGTGACCTAAGCCCAGATGCACAAGTCTCAATTCAGAAACATAAGAAATATATAAAAAAACCAAAGCAACGTGACTACTCCAAAAATGATCAGTTCTTCAGCAATTAATCCAGTAAGAGTGATTTAGTTGAAATCCTAGAAAAAAAAATGATTGTAAAGTAGTGTAAGAACAATTAAGGAAGTCAAAGAGGGCTTACTCTCCAGAAAGAATTCATAGAAAAAAAAATAAACAGCTGAGTGGAATAGCGACACCAGTACAGGAAATGAAAGAACAATTTAATGAGGAGAAAAAAAATACTGAAAAAGTTGTGTTGAAATTTTGTAACCGAAAAGCTCAAAAAAAAATCAGACAAAATACTCAGTAAAAAGCAAACACTAACAGAATAGATCAAACAGAAGGCAGGATGTCAGGATTTGAAAAATTAGAACATTCAGATATTGAGAAAGATATAATAATAAAGTAAAAACAGAGCATATGAGATGCTACAAACACCAAAAGATGAGAGTTAGGACTCAAGAGTATAAAAGAACTACGATGTAAATGAAACAAAAACATAGCAGAGAAAAACAAATCTAAGAAAAGAGACAGCCATTGAGATATGAAAGACATTTATAATGTCAGACAGACAAGAAAAAGCAAGTTCCCAATTAATATATTAAAATACTAACTACACAGAGCATAAAAGAATGAAGCTTCAAGAGAGGCACCAAGTCACAGATTAAGGCAAATTCATTGCAGCAGCAGAAGAATTCTCAACAGAAATATCAATTCCAGGATGGCATAGAGTGGAACACTGCAAAATCTCAAAGACAATGCTTGCCAACCCAATTTTCAGTGCAGAGAAAAGTTATCCTTCCAATATGACAAACAAAGAACCTTTCCAAGATTAGTGCAAGCTGGAATAATTTGTGACCACTTAGCCAGCATGCTATAGATGGCAGTTGAAGGAATCCATGAAGAGAAAGATCAGCACAACCATGAGGCCACAGGAAAGAGCAAACTACACAAGAAGAGCAGCACAATAAGGACTAGGAAAACACTAAGTATTAATGCATACACGTGTGTGCGTGCACACACACATGCACCAGCAAAATTGGCAGGAAATAATACATACCTTTCAACAACAACTCAGTGTTGATGTTATTAATTTTCCAATTAAAAACATATAGAGGCCGAGCGGTGGTGGCACACGCCTTTAATCCCAGCACTCGGGAGGCAGAGGCAGGCGGATCTCTGTGAGTTCGAGACCAGCCTGGTCTACAGAGCAAGTTCCAGGACAGCCAGGGCAGTTACACAGAGAAACCTAGTCTTGAAAAGACAAACAAACAAAAAAAGATAAACACAGCTTTAGAATGAAAGAATGAAAAAAAAAAAAGGCAGCCAGAGCAAATGGAACAAAAAAGCTAGTAGGCATCTCTACTTGAATAACTGAAAAAGTAAGGGGTGGGATTACATCTCAGTGATAGAGAGCTTGTCTAGCATCCATGGGACCCTAGGTTCTAAGTTATATAAGGTCTCAAAAAATAAGGTGGACAGAACCTTATAGACCAATCTCAAGGTTGACCTTTGGCCTTCACATGAATGTGTCATGCATGTAAAAGTGCATATACTCAAAACATGCACACACATAAAAAAACCTACAACTATGTACAATGAGTAAGCAACAATAAAAATATTTTTTAAAATGAATTAGTGTAAAAGCATAGTATCCAAAATATAAAAGTCAAAAGTTATATACTGAACAGTCAAATAATCTAAACAATAAATAAATAAATTAACTGTATACTTAATCCTCAAAAGAAAAAAATTTCAATGTCCCAGCCATCAGGGAAATGCACATTAAACCTATACTAAGATTCCAACCCCCAATCAGAATGGTTACCATCAAGAAAATTAAAAAGTAAAAACAACAAATTTTTGCCTGCACATGGGTGGGAAAATTAATTCTTATTCATTACTGATATTAATGCACCCAGACCAGTCATTTAACTGTAGCTTAGTTTCCCTATAGAACTAAATAGCCTATGACCCAGGTATGTCACCTCTGGATATGAACCAGAAAGACTTTTCATCAGCATCTAAAGGATTTACCCATATATTCAATCTATATTTATTCCTGTGCTGTTCACATTAGCCAAGTTAGGAGATCGTCTAGGTGCCCATTAATGGATGAATGCATTAATATATACAACAGTCTATTTCGCTATTAAGAAAAATAAGATCAGATTATTTCGGAAAATGGATGGAACTGGAGAAGTATCGTGCTAAACCAAAGACAGATTCAGAAAGATGGATCTTGTCTACTTTCTCTCTCTTACAGAATCCTAATAGAGAGAAGACAGGAAAGCAGAAGGCAGCTCCCAGGGAAGGGGAAAGCATTAGAGGTTCCAGAGAAGGGGACCAAAGAACTGGACTAACGGTGACTGTGAGGCAGTCCATTGGTGCCTCTGTTGCAGTGGCACACTGTAACACTGTTGATATACTAGAGACAGTTCGTAAGCTAGAAAGAGAATTACCATCCCCCAAATCAGCTGGGGCCATGTGGGCTCTATCTGCCACCAGATTCTCAGTGTTTGCGGACTGGAAATTTACCTTTTAGACACTCTTTCAGGTTTTTTTCTTTTTCATAAATAATGATGTAAACAAACCTCCCAGTAACAACAGTATTTTAGCAATTTGCATATTTTAGAGCTAGTTAGGCTGAATTGAATATTAAAATTGAAAACAAGAGGAATATCACATTCTAGTACTTAATCTCCTATCCATTTTAATAAGGTGGCATATGAATAAAGAAACATTAAAATGCCATGGATCTGCCACAATTCTAGGAAAAATAATGAGTCAAAACTCAATAAAAATTGGAGAACAATGTGCATTGTTAACAAGATGTCAATAAATCAGCATTAGAATGAGGGCTTTACAGTGACAGTGGCCTTGGTAAGCTTGGGGGAAGCTTCCTTCTTCCTTATGAAACAGATGAAGATACTCTGACTGCAAGTTCAGTGAAGGCCAAAAATTAGCACAGCACGGTCTGCGCCACCTTCTCTCCAGCTGTTCCACTGCTACATTATAATGACATAGCCACATGGTTAGTGGCTTATCTGATTTCTTATGTCCCTCAGAATTCAGTGATAATCATACTTGGAAAAATGTTTTTTATTTTTTTTTACAACATGCAAGTAACAAAGATCCTTCTAAGAAGTTTGAGCTTAAACAGATGAAATTAGTGGTACATTTCTTGGAAGAGCACATCAATTGGTTATTCCATACCAAATGGTCAGCCCTAAACACATGCATACAAGAAACATTAGACAGACTAAGCAGGCTGTAGCTATGTGTTCAGGAATGAGCGCGCGCACACACACACACACCAATTAATGAAAAAAGAGGCCATGAATTTGAAAGAGAGCAAAGCAAAGAGGAGTATATGGGAGGGTTTGAAGGGATGAAAAGAAAGGGGGAGATGATATAATTATAATCTCAAACAAAGATGTTTTTGAAAAATCAAAAGGTTATTTACTTTGCTGTTGACCTATTTGGAGTACGCGGAGTCAGATGGAGTATTCACCATCTTCTGTACTGTGGAATATTCTTTTGCATTGTGTAAATATGTGTCACTGTGGTTGGGTTAAAAAAGAAGCTGACTGACCAGTAGTTGAACAGGCAGAGGTTAGGTGGGATTTGCAGTAAAAGAGTGTGTGACGAAGAAGAGCAGAAGTGTTGGAGAATTGGGGGAGACTTGGAAAATGGCAAGGGGAAACGTGGGGAGAAAGAGATGAACTGGCTGTACTGAGAAAAGGTATTGAGCCACATGGCAGAGCATAGATGAGAAATATGGGTTAATTTAAAATGTAAGAGATTCCTTTGAGACTTCATAATTTTTATTTGTTTCTAGCACAAGGACTTGATTTGCTTTTTCATAATGTTTTTAGTAAAACATTGGCTGAAGAAAAGAAAAGTTATCTAGTAACTAGCCTGAGCTATTGGCCAAGCATTTACAATTAATAAAAAAAAATCTCTGGAGAGATGCATCAGTTGTTAAGAGCACTGGTTGTTCTCCCAGAGGACCAGGGTTCAATTCCAAGCACCCACATGGCTGTTAACAACTGTCTGAGTCTCCAAGATCTAAAACCTCGCATAGACTTACATGCAGGCAAAACAACAATGTACATAAAGTAAAAATAAATAAATTATTTTTTAAAAGAGTGCTTACTAAGTAATAATTCTCTGAATGGCTATTTGGGAGCAGCTGCTGAGACACAAAGAAACTCCACCTACACTGTGCTACCTGCTTGTTCTTGCTCAGAAGTACAATCTCCCAAAGCCTTTGAATGTCATTTATACTGATTTCCTACAAAAGGAGTTTATTATCTAATAATTGGTCTGACCACACAATCTTGGGCCAATAAAATATAAAAAAAACCTTGATAACCACTGTTTCCATTTAGAGACTTTTCTGATTCATTCCCATTGTTCCCAGTTCTCTGCCATCATAGGACTAAATTTTCAGTAAACCTTTGATTTAGGCCAGGCCCCAGATGACATGAATATGAACTTGGACTGTTGTCTGCACAGTAACTACAGCAACACAGGTCAGGCATGTCACAGCTGTGATAAAGACATTCTGTTTAACACCACTGGAATTTTAGGTTTGCTGTTCACTGTGCCTAATGAAACCTCTGTGTAAATGGGCCTGAATCTAAATCTGAACCAAGACCTGATGTCATTGTGGAAAGCTATCAAAAGCAAAAACGATGAAATCCAAGACCAGGGATTTTTCTTATAAAAATGTGCAAATATCAGAGTGCTTACAAATACATTAGTGATAGAATGTTTTTATGTAGCTTAGAGCCTGGTGCATGATACATATTTGAATTATGGTCATTTGTGCTTAGAAATAGGAGTAATGAATCTATGTGACAATTCCATAATGTAAAATTATACCAATATGTAGGAAGGAAATGTCACAATTTATCTGGGGATACAATTTTCAAAGTCAATGAAAATTTTCAAACAATGGAAATATGGGGACTTTTACAGCAAGTTAAAAGCTCACAAGCATGTGATGCTCTGTCAATTTACATGATTTATGTCAGATTTACATCAGCAAAAATAATTTGCTTCTCCTTATGGTTGCAAAACATCGCTTCAAGGGTCTGCCTTTGCGTCAGATAATTGCTAACCATCTTTGAGACATTTTTCTTTTTCTTTTTTCTTCAAATCTATCCAAGGGCAAAGGATGCCATGGATTTTGAGGAAGATGGTCACAGTCGGTCCACTTTCACTTATTTCTTCTCTTTCATTCATCTATTCTTTGTTTGTTTAAGATATGGTCATATTATATCGCCCAGGCTTGTCTCAAACTCACGGAAGCCCATGTGCCTCTGCTTCCCAGATGCTGGATTAAAGAACTGCACCACCACAACCACTCACTTGCCCTTTTTATAGAGTCTAGGTCCTCTGGATATAGTACCTCTCACATTCAGAATGAACTTTCCCCACTTCAATTAACCTAGTAACAGGCATGCCCAGATGCATCCTGTCTGAGTTTAGAGATCACCAGACTGATAATATTAACCATTACCACTCATACCTAGTTCTTCAATAAACTCTGCTCACTCCTCAAACCCATGAGTTGAGCCTCCACGGTTCATCTTTCTTTCAACATTCCTGTCTTCCAAGCTTCCCACCATGATGGTCCATTAAGCTCTTCTTGCAAGTCTCTACTGCTTTTGTAGCCCGCAGCTGTACTGTTCCACAAACCAAAGGCCTAAAAACCACTCAGTGAGACTTATTATAGTATTGGTCCCATAGCTAGTGCTACAGTCAGTATTAGTCATGGTTCCCTAGAAGAACAGAACAAATGGAATGATTTCAATGGGAATATTACAAAGAGAATTTATTAGGATCAGTTACTTGATGTGGCCTGGGTAGTCCAATTATAGCCACCTGCATGCTAGAGAGATGGAGAACATGGTATCTGCTTAGCTCATGAGGTTAGATGCCTTAGCAGTTCCTATCTGGTAATGAAGGCTGTCCCTGCGAGCATCAGCTTGCAGTAAAAAATGATCAGTGAAGAGGCAAGAAGGAAAACTCAGTTCAGTACAACATAGTCAGCCAGGCAGGATCAAACTTCTGGAGTCTGATACCAGGACATTTATTGCAAGCAAAAGCATAGTACAGTCTGTAAAGAAGTTTCCGGTTGTAATATAATCCCCTGTGCACAAGGAGGCATAATTACATTGAATAGCAATTCAAAGGACATGCCATTTCTTCCATGAAGGTAAGTTGTAGAGCCAGACTAACTGAATTAATTAGCTTAAGGCCTAGAGAAGGATCTGGCATCGTCTTGGCCATACAGATAGCATAGAGGTCATTTGGAATATTAGCCACCTCCAGTTCTGGTGTGGGAACTTGGGGCAGCCCCTGGTTATACAGATAACATAAGTGCCATCTAGACAATCAAGTATCTTTAGCTCTGGTTGGGGCAGCTTGATATGACCTGGTCCTTCAAGTGATACTCATGACTAGGCTCTTAATTATCTCCCGTTTCTAGCTTTCTGGGTGAAAAAAAAAAAAAGGTTATACATCTTTTCTATGAAAAGACAACCCCACAGGTGCTTTACATTCCTGGTTTCCCTGCTGATCTGTGGGACCAAAGACATTTGTGCTCCCAATAGAAGGCCTAGAGGATTCTGAGCGAGCTGATGGAGACTAGCTCTGATAGCTGTGAATTCAGAAAAGCCCTGCTTTTCTGAGCCCTTTGTATCTGGGGACAACAGGAAGGTGCCACCCATGTTGGGGCAAGGTCTTCTCTTCACCCAGTAAGAACCGTGTATCTCAGTTGATTCTAGGTCCAGGATTAATCATCTCAGCTTCTCTAATGTTTGGTATTTAAATGTTTAAAGTAGTTACTAAAGCAGTCGAGTTTGGTTTATGAGTGGGGTTTTCAGTTGAGGGTTAACAACCAGCAAGAGTGGCTGCTAAAACAATACAGACGAACTCGAGGCACTGTGTTATGTGGTCTGATGAGGTTCCAGACTTTCTCACAGTCCAGGCTTTGGGAAAGCTGGCACACCCATAGGAGGGAATGAAGCACTTGGCATTGGCAAAGTGTGTGCAGGTGGAAAGCAGAAGATGTTAAAAAGAAAGACAGCCCTCCTCCACAACTCTTTGCTGTGTAATTATAGGTGGTCATACACAAGCTACGGACAGAGTACATGATATGTTAACACACTGTAATGGTTTCCAGTGTCGTCAATTATAAGTACTTAGGGATATTTATTTGGGGATTGACTGGGTAGAATTATTTTTAGAACTTTTAATATTACCAGAATTTCAAGACACATGAACTTTACTCAGAGCATCTGCTACCTAAAATATCTCAAGTTAGACAGATGTGCCAGAGATACATATTAACATTTTTTGTGTGTTGACAGAGGTTTCTGTCCCACTCAGTCCTTCAGTTGCTCAGCCCAAAAGAAACACACAGAGGTCTACATTAATTATAAACTGGTTGGCCTAGTAGCTCAGGTTTTTCTTATTAACTAATTCTTACATCTTATATTAGCCCATTATTCCTGTCTATGTTAGCCACTTGTCTCTGTACCTTATTCAGCGAGGCAGTCACATCTTGCTTCCTCTGTGTCTGGGTGATGGCTGCAGACTGAGCTTTCCCTTCCCCCCAATTCTTGTTGCCACGCCTCTACTTCCTGCCTGATTGCCGTCACCCACCTTTACTACCTGCCTGGCTACTGGCCGATCAGCATTTTATTAAAAATAATACAAGTGACAGGGTAAAAGGCCATGGTCCCACAGCACTTTGGCCTCTGTTGTACTCTCATCAGTGATTCGTAAGTATTCTAGAGAAAGAGCAGCAGAAACAACCTCCCTTGCAAAAAGATCCAACAAAATAAACACACATTTACTAGAGAGAATGGAATAGTTACATATCTATAAATATTTGTGAGTGCACATACATGTGTCTGCTTTGGAAGAAGATATTCTCAGATAATACAGAAGTCACTTTAGACATTCCCAACTATCATTGGTTTAAGATGTCAAAAGTAAAATCTAATATAGGTATAGAAACTAAACTTAGTTACTGAGTCAAAGTGAGAAACATCATATTGATTGACTTGTTTTGTTTGTTCTTGTTATGCTGCGCACTGGACCCAGGCACCCACAGCCAAGAGATACATTATGACAATAATGTCACTAAAATTTTAATCTACTTTTAGTCCTTAAGTGACATGTAAAATATTTTTATTAGGGATTACAAGGCATAGTCTTTGGCAGATTTGTTTAAAAGTTACTGTAGTGAATATGACTATTTAATATGACTCCATGACGTTTTCCAGACCACGTTCTGAAACGGCGAGGTCTCCAGTTATGAACAGGTCATCCGTGGGATCCTGAGAAGCGTTAGAAACTTTGCAGCAGCACACCAGAGTGAGCGTCCACTGACTTCTCAAGGTCTTGAAGTTCAACTATCAAGACACCAGCTTAACTCTCACCAATACTTAGACAATGCCATTCTGTTGTGTAAGGTTTTCATTTTCTAGATCAGCATTTCTAAAAAAAAATTCCATTACTGACTCCTTTGCACCTCAGAAGTGGCTACATCAGCAGTTCTCAACCTGGGGGTCACAACCCCTTTGCCAGTTATCTCCAAAAATATTTATGGTTCATAACAGCAGCAAAATTTAGTTATGAAGTAGGAATGAAAATAATTTTATGACTGGGGGTCATCTCAACATGAGGAACTGTATTAAAGGATTGTAGCATTAGGAAGGTTGGGGACCATTGTTCTATATGAATCTGAGTATATACTAGTATATAAAGTAGGTCTACAAATCCAATACTCACTGATAGTAAATCACAAGTAAATTTATTTTAAAATTATTCTGTAAACATACAATTTTATTATTAGTTAAGACAAAAGTAAATGTTGTATGCCAATAAGGTGAATATGACTTATTTTTACACAAAAGATTAAAACTTACCTGAGTATTTGATTCCGCAGCATCTTCCATATTTCCAAGAGATGATCAATATTTTGTTTTATAATTGTTAATACTAAGAACACTGCTTGATATAAACATGTAGTACAAAAGAACAAAAGTATATTTCCGGTCTTTTCAGACATCGTTGGAAATTCTTTTCTAATCCTAAGCTAAAGTTTGTTTTAATGATTTTTATATGAAATTTGTCAGCAACTCAAACAATTGTTAAAAATCAAACATTCTGACAAATATAACTATTTTGATACTTCTATACTAAGGAATGAAAGGAAAAATTGAAGATCTTTTTTCTCAATAATTATATCATTGTTTTTATAATACCTCTGCACAGTAAAGCGACCATAATTCACAGTATACTAAAGTCTGGAATCTGAACCAAGGTGTTCCAGGCAGTTTTTGTTCACTTTTGTGAGTCTGATGGCACCCACAGTACAATGTGCACATTTGTGTTCAGAACTAAGTCTGCAGGGACCACACACTGCAGCACGGTTAAGTATTGCTAGAAACATTACAGATTCAAAATACATTTTATTTTGAATGAATATTTGATGTCTGCACATTTGGAAAACTTTCACAGTAGCCAAATTGTGCAACCCCCTCCCCCATCCAGTTCCACATCATGACCTATGGTTTGAGAAGCTGAGGTCTTGACCGTAAGGGCTGTGATACAAATCTCTTAGCCCAAGACTTCCATTAATATTCTGAGATGTCCTGAATTGATCAGCTTCAAAAGTGAGTTAGGGAGACACTGATACATATTATTCCAAAATACACATCACAATGGGAGTCATTACACATGAACATTTTTATGCAAACGAAATCCAGAATGTCTTCTAGTTATCTGCACAGAGCCTTACCTGTGCCAGAAGAAATGGGGTTTTGTATATTCTGAAGTCTATCACATCATGAGATGATAATGCTGTAATAATTCTCATTGTTTTCATAGTGACGTCGTCATTCTTTTTATCACTTTACAAAACACATTGAAAAGCTTCCCGTGAAAGTGTCACTTCTGACAGAAATGCCCTTTTCATTTCAAAAACTGTCAAATACATCCAAAATTCACAATTATAAGCAAGTATCTTGGATGTACTCTCTGCCGTGTCGAGGGAAAAGCCTGGCCCCTACCAATGCTTATATAAAATGTATAACAATTATGACTTGTAATTAAAATAGTGACCTTTGACAGAAGGCTAGCTCCCCCAACAATGTCATAGTTGAAGCCCAGGAATATATAGTCAGCATGCAAATAAGGCAGTGGCTGGTACTTAAGGATCACTGACAAGGTTTTCAGAGCAGTTATCAAGTTATGACATATCCCATCAAATATGCCAAAAGAAAAGAAACTAAATATAATGCTGATAAATGGACCAGCATTTAAAAAAAGTCTGCTAGCAGTAACACTCTCTACAACTTCAAGTAAACTAAAAGATCAACATTCATTGCTAATACACATGACAGCCATATGCAGTTTTTATTGACTATCCTTACTCTGTTTTATTTACTCCCAAATACAAGCCTTTTAAAACATTTCTGTTTGTTTTCAATACACCCCAACTTTCAGTTTCCCCTCCCTCACACCTCACTTTCCCTCTCCCACAGATCCATTCCTCCTTAATTTCCCTTTAGAATAGAACAGGCCTCCAAGGACTATCCACCTAACACACGTAACAAGTTAAATGATTAGGCACAAACCCTTGAATTAAGGTTGGTCGAAGCAACTCAATAGGAAGAAAAGGGTCCCAAGTGCAGGCAAAAGACCACTCCCACTGTTAGGGTTCCCCCCAAATCACCAAGCCAGCAACCATAACAAATTCACAGGATCTAGTACAGATCCATTCAGGCTCTGTGATTGATATTTCAGCCAGTCTCTGTGAGCCCCTGTGAGTCCTGCTTAGTTGAAGTCTGTGGCTTGTGTTTCCCTGATGTCCTCTATCTCTCTGTCTCCTACATTTCTTCTTCCTCTTTTCCATGGGGTTCCCTGAGCTTCAAAGGAGGGTCCTAATGGAGAGTTCCCATTTGGGCTCTCTTTTTCCTGATGTTTGACTGTGGATTTCTGCATCTGCTCCCAGCAACTGCCAGTGGTAGCCTCTTTGATGACAACTGGGTAGGCACTGATCTATGAGTATACAAGGATATGGTTAAAAATCATTTTATTGATTTTTGTTTTCTGTCATAGATCTCTAACCTATCCAGCTTCCAATTCTTGGTCATCTAGTCAGTGGAGGGCATGTGCTTCACCTCAGATTGTACTGGTCATTGGTTGACCACTCCCTTAAATTCTACTTCTCTATTTTCCCAGTACATCTTGCAGATAGGATAGATTATATATTGAAGGTTATGTGAGTGGGTTTGTGTTCCAGTCCCACTTCTGGAAATCTTGCTTGGTTATAGAGGTTGGCCTGTTCTTCATTTCTAGGAGTCCTTGCTGGAGTCATCTTCATAGAATCCTGAGAATTTCCACTGAACCAGGTTTCTACACCACCCCACCCCACCCAAATATCCTCCAATTCCAGTTGTCTCTCCTAGTGCTCTCTTCTTCTATCCCTTCCTGCCCACCTGATCCCATCTGCTCCCATCCCCACCCATTCCATGTTCACCTGCAAAATCTATTCTATTTCTACTTCCCAGAGACTTATGTCCTTCTTAGAGCCCTCCTAGTTATTTAGCCTTCCTGTGTCTGTGGATTATAGCATGATTATCTACTTAATAACTAATGTCCCTTTATGAGTGAGTACATATGATGTTTGTCTTTCTGGGTCTGGATTACCTCACTTAGATGATTTTTTTTTAGTTCCTTCCATTTGTCTGCAAAATTCATGAAGTCATTTTTTAAAAACAACTCAGTAATATGCCATTGTGTAAATATACCACATCGTCTTCATACATTCTTTGGTTGAGGGACATCTAAGTTGTTTCCAGCTTCTAGAATATAAATATGAATAAAGTTGCTATGAACATGCTTGGTCAAGTATCATTGTGGTAAGATGAAGTATGCTTTGAGTTCCTAGTTATCTGAAGAACCACGATATTGATTTCCATAGTGGTTGCATTAGTTTGCACTCCTATTAACAATGGAGGAGTATTCCCCTTGCTCTACATCCTTGCAAACAGGAATTGCCACTTTTGTTATTGATCTTAACCATTCTGTCAAGTGTAAGATGGAATCTCAGAAAGTTTTGATTTGCATTTCCCTGATGGTTAAGAATGTTGAACATTTAAGTGTTTCTCAACCATTTTGTTTTTCTATATTGAGAATTATTTTGTTGATCTGTATCTAGTTTCTTGTACCCTTTATATGTTTTGGATATTAGCCCTTTATCTAATGTGGAGTTGGTGAAAATATTTTCCCATTCTGTAGGCTGTCCTTTTGTCCTGTTGATAGTGTTCTTTGTTTTATACAAGCTTTTCATTTTCATAAGGTCCCATTTATTAATCGTTGATATTAATCCCTGTACTATTGATGTTCTGTTCAGGAAGTTGTCTACTGTGCCCATATGTTCAAGGCTTCAAAGGCTTTTTCAGCATCTAATGAGATGATCATGTGTGTGGTTTTTTTTTCAACTTGTTTATATGGTGGGTTACCTTGATTGATTTTCATATGTTGAAACATCCCTGCATCTCTGGAGTAAAGCCTACTTGGTCATGGTGAATATTTTTTTTTTTTTTTGATGCTTGGACTCAGTTTGCAAGTATCGTATTGAGGATTTTCGCATCTATGTTCATAAGGAAAATAGGTTTGTACTTCTCTTTCTTTGCTGATTCTTTTTATGGTTTGAGTATCAGGATGATTGTGGCCTCATAAAATGAATTTGGCAATGTTCTTTCTGTTTCTATTGTGTGAAATAACTTGAGAAGTGTTAGAGTTAGTTCTTTGAAAGTCTGGTAGAATTGTGCACTAAAACTCTCTGGCCCTGAGCTCTATTTTTGTTTAGGATATTTATTTATTTATTTATTTATCTTTGTAAGTATGCATTTTATACTAATAAAGGTAAGCTATGATGCTACAAAGTAGATGTCTGTGTGATGTTTATTTTTCATACCATGCAAACATTTTGAAGTAGTATTCTGAAAGAATTATGTTTACATTTTGCTATAAACATTAAAAAACTTATTATTTGTGGATTTCACATTATGCATCCTGATCCCTCCCATCTCTGTCTCCTCACATCCTCCCTCTACCCTTACAACCTCCCCCACAAAACAAAACAAAATTTTAAAGGAACAGCAAAACCCAACCACATATATACAAATTTCTTGATGTGGAAGCTGTAGTGTGGCCCAGTGAGTCACAGTGTACCCTCTAGTCCATACAGCTTTACTTGCAAGTGCTCATTGATTGCTATGAGTCATTGTCCTGGTTTGAGGCCTCTGGCTTCTGCTGCACTATTGACAATGAGCCCTTACTGTGACAACCTTTGGATATCCTGTTGTTATCCTATGTCATGGAGATTCTGCAGCTTTGGATCTGCAGATCCGGCCTCTTTGCATGGTTCATCAGTTCATAGATGAGGTAGATGATGGGTGGGCCAACTCATAGCCCTGGTTCTGGGCCTGAATGATAGCTGGGTCGGTCAGCTTTCCTTCACAGTCACCACTCAGGTGACCTCCCCAGTACTGCCCCAGCTAGCTCACACAATGCAGCAGGCAGCAAGGAGTGGGCCAGTTTTCCTGCTCTCACGCCCTTGGGTCTGGCTCACCCACATTCACCCCACCAGAGCCAGCTGCACCATTTTTCCCAGGCGAGGTACAAGGCCCACTCTCGGAACTGCTGTGCAGGGGGAATTAAAGAGGAGGAGGAGGGTCAGCTCTCCTATTCTCATGGCATCAGCGCTGGCTCACCCACACTCCTGCCAACAAGGTCCTCTCTATTGTGTTGATCAGGAAAGGTGCAGAGCTGCTCTCCCAGGTGCTGCAGCTGGTGAGGGACAGTGTCGGCTCTCCAACTCATGGAGAGGGAGGGGGAGGTCTCCTCTTCCTCACTCGCGCTCCCATTTGGTAGGTGGGGGGTGGGGCTAGATGTCCCACCCAGGTTCAAGGCCGAATAACTTTCCCCTAAGCACACACCAATCAACAGGGTCAGCTCTAAGGTGTTGCTCTGGCAGGTGCAGGGCCCACTGTTGTTGGGAAACTTTTATCTGGTGCTTCTATGTCCTTAGGGGTTATAGATCTAGTTAAATTGTTTACCTGAACAGAAGCCACACTGAACACTTACAAACCACAAGTTAAATGCCCTGACTTTCATGCTGGCTTTGTCACAAGCTGATCATCGTCACTCCTCAAGCTTCTTCTACAGTTTCCTCATTTGTAGATGAGGGTAAGTGATGGCATCAAGTTTACAATGTTTGTGTAAGAATGAAGCGAGTTAGGAAATGCAAACCTCCTAACAGTGCTTGGCACAAAGTCAGTGTTCAGAGAAGGTAAACTGCTAGATCAAGATCAAAGCTTGTAACCAATTATACATTTCCTACTCATCGGATAAAACATCAGAAATCTTTATATCCATTCAGAGACAAAAATAAAGTCCCAGGGTATGAAGATGGGAGCGAACCCAGCCTGTTCCCACCATGCTGTTTCCATCGAATAGGAAGAGCGGGCAGAGCATACTGCAGTCTTATCAGAATGGTAATTCTCACAGCCCTCTTTTCAGTGGACAGACTGTGCTAATCTTTTACTACTTTAAATTTCATATTACATTCTTTATAGCCTAAATAAGAATAAACACAGTAATAGTAATGTATGATGTTCACACTTTTAAAATGTGACAACTCAAAGTACATACATTACTTGTTAAATAAATATATGCTGAAAGCCTTCCATTTGCTTATGTATAAATTTCCTAGTTTAACACCTTTGAGAGAAAAGTGCCCTTATATATGTACTAGTGAAAGTTGTAAATGAATTATACTATGAAAAAATTTTTCAGTTATTGCTACCCAAAAGCTTTCTGCAATGATAAGAATGTTCTACACCCCATGTCCAACATGGTAGCTACTAACTGGCCACATTCACCTAACGAGTAACTGAGGTATAGACCGTGCAAACTGAGAAGCAGCAGTTTAAATTAAAATACAATTAAACAGGTAATCAGACAGTACAGATCTACAGGATTACCGCAGGAGGACACATGGGCGTTGGAATATCACATTTCTGCATTGAGTAGAAAACTCGGCTACACTACAGGGTTAATAGGGCCCGACACTTGACTGCCACGAAGCCTTTTTGTCTACCAAAGGAGGAAAGTTCCATCAATTCATTAGGTAACAAATTTTCCCTCTCCTTCTGACCCTGAACTGCAGCTGAATTTATTTAAGTTTTGAATCATAGAAAACGTATAGATGCAATCCACTTATATACTGCCATACAGGTAACTGAGCAGTCTTAGGTGAAACCCACATATATGGTACCATACATGTATCCGAACAGTCTTAAATGAAGTCCACATATATGCTGTTATACATGTAATCGAGTAGCCTTAACCGAAGTCCACATATTTGTTGTTATACATGTAATTGAAGCAGTCTTAAGTGAAGTTCACATATATGTAGTCATACATATAACTGAGCAGCTTCACGTGAAGTTCACATATATGCAACTGAGCAGCCTAAAGTGAAGTCCACATATGCTGTCATGCATGTAACTGAGCAGCCTTAAGCCTCGAAGGAAGATCCTTAGGGCATCTGCTCAGCAGCTGGAGAATGACTTCAGTTAGCGGTTAACCCCTTGTATTAGGATATGCCTCTATTTTCATACAGCCAGCAGTCAAAGAAAGATAAAGACAGAAATGGGAAAAGCCCTGATTTTCCAGCCGAACAATATATCAGCTTTAAACAGTCTCATAAGAAGCTTATGATGTTGGATTTGAGGCTAGCCTAGGTTACACAGGTCTCAAAATAAACAACCAAACAACAACAAACACCCAGTTATATTTACAAACAATAGTCTGGACAAAAGCAACTCTTCCCAATTGAATTTTTTCACTTAATTTTTTGGTGCTTCGGCGCTAGCTGAGCACTGTGACTCTGAGCTATATCCTCAGTGCCTATACTTTTAACTGTGATATGGGATTCCCCTCTGTATGCTGTGAATGCCATTGGTTAATAAAGAAGCTGCTTTTAGCCAATGACTTAACAGAATATAGCCAGGCTGGAAGATATATATATATATAGAGAGAGAGTAGGCAGAGTCAGAGAGACACCATGTAGCCTCTGCAGGAGACAGACGCTGGATACTGGACAGAACCCTGTGTATGCCACAACCACACGGCAATACAAAGGACAATAAAAATGGGTTAATTTAAAATATAAGAGCTAGCTACGAATATGCATAAGTTAATAGGCCAGGCAGTGTTTTAATTAATACAGTTTCTGTGTGATTATTTCGGGTCTGGGTGAGTGGGAAATGAATGAGCAGTCTCCGCTTACATAACTGGCTCTCCCAATTTTGTATCCGGCAAACAAAACACTTGCCAGGTCAGAAGGTCTAATAAAGACTCTTTACAAAGAGGAGATGTGTAAAATCACTTTATTTTCATAAATATTTTGATTATTTTATTGTTCAATGTACTCCTTTAAAATAAATTAAAGTATTTCCATATAATTCCTTTTACATACAATTATTGATTAAAGCATAGCATTGACCAACGTAATGGGAAAGAACATCAGCAAGTCACATATTTCTAAAGAAAAGTGCCTGCGATATTCTAAAGGACATTCTTTATATTTTAACTTGATTTAATGGTTAATTTTACATTTTCCTTTAAATTTTACAAATGTCTTCATTCTCAATATTATATAAAATACCAAAGTCATCTCTCAAAGAAAACCTCCCCGAAGCATGTTGATTTAATGACAGAACAGGTATGAAGTCACTGGGTAAAGCTCTTTTTTATGAATACTTTTGGAAAGCTGGCATTGAGTTCCAACACCGCCCTGTTGTCAATCTGAGAACAGAAGGACACGTCAAGGAGGGAAAGATCTTTGCAGGACTCCAGGAGCTTTCTCAGCGATGCTGGACTCACCATTCTTGTTCCTGTTTAAGAAAACAAAGCATCAAAAAAGTGCTAATAATGAGTTCCTCTGCTTTTAAGCTTATACAAAATGTAAGCTTACATAAAATAAGCAAACTTTTAAAGCATTTTAAAAACAAAATACTTTATATTCAACAATTTTGCTTCACAAAAGAAAACCTGACTATTCTCAGAAAATTTGGCAATGAAAACCTCAACCTTGTCAACTCTCTACCATTCCTATGTCAACACTGCCCCACTCTCCCCTCACTTCCCTGCATCACTGCCCCAGTGCAGAAAGGCTACCCACATCTCACCTAACTTAACTCATGCCGCCCGTTATGTAGCAAAGCTGATGATTCCCCTTCAATTACAGCTTAGCAGCAGCTACCATAGCAGACTTGAGCATCTAATTTAGGTTTGGGAAGGGAAAGTGATGCATCTGCCTTAGGGAGCTACTGACCAGGGCATAAAACAAACACAGCACAACTCGCTGTCCTTTAGTGGGCAGCTGGAAGACAGATGAAGAACGACAATTGACTTCTGCCTGTGTTAAATTTGCAGTGATTATAGTATATTCAATTGGAAGCTAAATTTAATAAATTATGAAAAACATCTAGTACACAATAGGCACTTAATAGATACCAAATATTACAAGAGTCTATGAAATGCTCTTTATAAAACACATCCTGTTTTAATTATAGCTTTCTGGGAGAAACAACCACTGTCATAATACATAAGGACGTTTACTGACAAAGGCATTAGGATCTGGGTTTGTCTTTTTGTCTGCTTGTTTGTTTTCTGTAGTGTTGGGGATCAAATCCAGAGCCTTGTGTACACTGAACAAGGGCTCTATACTAATCTACAAACCCAGACCAGGAAAACACGAACCTCATTTCATGTAACTCCTTTCTACACACCTTACTCTCATGGATTCCCATGCTGTAATTATAAGGCACTTCCTGCCACCTATTCGTACCTGGTCCCAAGTTAAACCTGCCCAGATTACCCCTGGGATTCAGAACGGTCTCTATTTTCCGTAAGTACAAGTTCCCTAAGACACAGAGAGCTGGACTGGCACTGCGATGCTTGGCTGTGTACACAGAAAAGCAGGAATAGCTTTTATGAGAGGAGAACAAGCTTCGCCAGGAGGGAAGCATATACAGAAGTCACTGTGAATAAACACTGGTCGAGGGCAGTGCAGGGGACAGGGGTAGGAGGAGCATGTAGGCCAGGCAAAGTCTGGCAGGACACATAATACCTTCACAGGTCCAAGCCAGATGGGGTCCAGCACCAAGAACGAGAAGAGGACACAGGCTCCACTTTAACCAAGAAGTACAACTGATAACTACTGCCAAAGGAAAGCAGTTTTCTCTAACGCAGCATCCACTGGGTATATCAACCACAGTCCAGAGCAGGCACCAAGCCAAGGAGCAGATGGCCAACACAAAACAGACTCCATGGATGTTTGGTTTCATTTTTTTGTTTGCTTGTTTGTTTTTTAATCTTATTAGTGGTTTGGTTATTTGTTTTAAATTTTGTTTTTGTTTTGTTCTTTGGCTTTTGAGAGAGAGAGAGAGACAGACAGAGACAGAGCCAGGAAGGTTAGTGGGCATGAGACTCCTGAACTGAAGCAGAGTCCTGATGACAGAATCAACATCCCAGCCTGAGGCTTTGTCCTGTCTCATAGTAAAAGCTGGGCTTCAGCTATAGAAGACAACAATCCAACTCCCTTAGATGAGGTAAAATATAACACAAATGAAGCATTTTGATCAAAGTGTGTTAATTATGTATGACTCCCTGCTTAATATTACTTAGAATCAATTATATGCAACAATATAAGCATCATCTACTAATGTATCATAACCGTGGACATGGAGAAAGTTTAGCCCAAACCAAACCCAGATGCTGAAAATCTTCAGGTTTTTCCTTTGATGAATATTAGATAAAGAGGAAAGGATATGCAAGTACTCTATAAAAATTAAGACCCATTATTATGAGTACTGACATATTGCCAAAGACAGTTCATGTATTCTGTGATGATGTGTGGGCAATAATGGTAGCACCACTGGCACCTCTGGCATGGGTTGCTTGCCGATGAATTCAGTGAAGACACATAGAATTCCAGGATTCTGAAGAATTATCAACAGATCTATCTTGTGGTAGAACAATTCCTAAAAACTAGAATTGCCACAGGCAGAGATTGCAAACTTTTTTTTAAAACAAGAGTTTAACATTATAACCTTTTCAACTCTAACTTGAATTCATTTTACAAACTGATTCATCTTCTGTCCTTAATAAAATTGGAGAATACGACTCATGTAAATCTTATGCTCTGACTGGACCCAAACTTGCTATTTAGAGCATGTAAAGCTTTTGGTTATGTTGCTCGACTCACCATTATATTCTCCCTCTGTCTGTCTCTCTCTCCCTAGGCCAATATATCCATCCATCTTACACTTTCTACCAAGTGGTCTTATCAGGACAACTGTTTATTACAAGTTGATTTGACTTTCTTGCAAAAAGTCAACAATTAGGTATTATGTCAAAGACGCAGACTTTATAACAATTTTATGGAAGAAATTCATCATGTCCAACAACAATAAAAATCCGCCAATACTAATAGAGAAGAAAAAAAGAACAGATAATTACCCAATCAACCAGGAGACAACCAATCAAATGACAGGACTTAGTAAGCACCTCTCACTAATAAAGTTACTTAAAGGTAACTAGTCTCACCTCACCAATGAAGAGACATAGACTGGCTGGCTGACTAAACTAAAACACTAGCTCCAACTGTCTGCTGTGCTCAAGAAACACCCTCACTGGGAAAGACATCCAGAGACTGAGAGTCAAAGGAAAAAGTCAGTCAATCAAACAAACAAAAGCCAAAATCAAGCTGGTATAACCATTCTGATATCTAACAAAGTAGACTTCAAATGAAAACTAGCCAGAATAGATATAGCCCACTGCATATTAATAACTTTGAACATACATCAATAACAATATATATACAAAAATAGTTGTACCAAATGTTAGAACTTATGATTTCATAAAATAAGCACTAATGGGCATAAGAAAATATGGCAGGTACCCATTATAGTAACACTAGGTGACTTCAATATCCCCCTCTTATCTTTAGTTAGGCCAAATTAAAAATCAAGAAAGAAATTTCAAAGTTAAACTATCTGGCAGATCAATTAGATTTAGCAAATGTCTTCTGACCCTTCCAACCAGAAGCAATGAAATAGTCTTCTCATCAGTCCATGGAATCATGTAGAGGTAGCCACATTCTAGCTCGCAGAGCAAATGTTAACAAATACCCATGGCTTGAAATAACTTCCCACCTCATCAACAGCAAGAGAATCTATAAAAATTCTTGGTGGCTGAAAAATATACTTTTGAGTGATGAGTAGAGTAACTGAAGAACTCCAGAATTTTTTTCTCAAATTCCTATAACCAAACAGAACTTATAGCACAACATACCAGAACCTTGAAAAACAGCTCAGGCAATCCTAAGTAAGGAAAAGAGCAATGTTTGGTAACCTCAAACTGTTTACTATAGAGTGACAGTAACAAGCTGGCATGGTACTAGTACAAAAACAGATATACAGACTGTGTTGGTTTTTGTCAACTTGACACAAACCTAGACATATCTGGATGGCAGAAATGTCAACTGAGGATTGCCTCCTTCTGACTGACTTGTAAGAAAGTCTTTGGGAGAAGGGCCCAAGCTCCCTGTGGGCAGTGCCACTTCTGGGCAGGTGGTCTTGGGTTTTATAAGAAAGCCACAAGGAAAGAGCAAGTAAGCAGCATGCGTCAATAGTCTCTGCTCCAGTTCAGGCCTTCACGCACCTGCATGAACTCCTGTCCTGACATCCCTCAGCAGCAGACTGTGATCTGCAAGTTACAAGATTAAATACCCTTTCCTTCCAAGTTGTTTCTGTTGTAGTGTTTATCATAGTAATAGAAAGCAAACAGGACAATGACCAATGTGGCAGAATACTTATTAAATAAATCCACATTATTTTTGTCACAGATGTCAAAAACATACGTGAGAAAGAACACTCTTCATTGAGGAAATCTAGCTACTCACCTGTAGAAGAATGAAACTAGATCCCTATCTCTTATTCTCTACAAAAATATCAATTCAGACTGGATCAAAACCTTAAATGAAAGGCCTCTGGAAGGGCTAGGGGAAAACACTCCAATAAACAAGGACTTTCTGAAAAAAACTCCAATCACAGAAAATTATCCCAAGACTGACAGACAGGATTACATGAAATTAAAAAACTTCAGCACAACAGATGAAATAATCACTAAAGAGACAACTTACAGAATGGTGAAAAAAAAACCCTTGCCAACTACATGCTGGAAACGAGATTGGAACCTATATGAAGAAATCCGCAAGGAACACCAAAAGAGGAAGCCATCTAATAACCAGTCAGTGTACTAATGAACTGCAGACAGCCTCAACTACATTCCTGAAAAAGTGTTAAACATCTTTAACCATCAAGAAAACGCAAATGGGAACTTCTTTGAGAGTGTGTCCACCCCATCCCCAGCTCCTGAAGAATGGTTACCATCAAGCAAACATGTCAACACATGACAGTAAATGTTGATGAGGATGTGGGGAAAGAAAGTCTGTGGGTGAGACTGTAAACTGGTACAGCCACTATGAAAGTCAGTGCTGAGGTCCCTCAAAAGCTAAAAACAGAAGCAACACACGACCCAACTACACTACTCCTATGTACACATCTGACAGACTCAAGTCAACACACCAGAGTGATACTTTCATCTCTATGTTTATCGCTGCACTGTTCACAGTAGTGACTGCAACCAGCCTAGATGTCCATCAATACACAAAGGGATGAAGAAATTCTGGTAAACACATGTAATTTTATTCAGTTATGAAGAAAAATAAAATCATGACACTTGCACGAAATGGAAGTCTTTAAAGATAATTATGTTAAATGAAATAAAAGCTACATACCACAGGTTCTCTCTCATGTGTACATTAGATTTACATTCACGCATTCTTGTGTATGTTTAATCAGAAATTCTTAGGAGAGTAAAAAGGAGACTGTGAGGAGTAGTAGAGAGTTTAAGAGAGGAGAGCAGGGAAAATAAGGGTGCTGGAACACATTTGACATAAAGGTAAAAGCAGGTACAATCTGGGGGAAGGTAAGAGCCAGGAAGGGAGCTATGGTGTAATGAAGGGCTTTGGGGAGACGAGAATGAGTAAGAATAAAGTAAATTGGTGAATGGATACGAAAATTCCATAACAAAACCCATCATTTTGTATACAAACTTAAAAATATTTAATATTGCACCCTTACCTAATATGTCCAGTTGCTGTAATCTGGTACAGTTGGATGCCAGTTCTTCTATGTCTGTGTCACACACAGACCTGTTAGCTGTGAGAAAGAGTTTCTGCAAGTTGGGGAGCTGACGCGCCAGTCTGGCGAAGCACCCAGTGCTGCTCTGAAGGGTGGGACACCAGCCAAGGTCCAGTTCCTCAAGAAGCACACACCCAGAAGCCAACTCTGCTATCCCGTTCTCTGTAAAATTTTTGCATCTCCACAGATCCAGGGTCCGGAGGTTTTTACACTTGGCTCCTATCATGCTGGCTATCACATCATAATCTTCAATCTGGAAATCAAACAATTCCAATTCTTTATATGTCACATGCAGAAATATAAACAGCTTAAAACATTCTTCTTTTTTTCCCTTTGGAGACAGGGTTTCTTTGTGTAGCACTGACTGTCAAGAAACTCATTCTGTAGACCATACTAGCCTTGAACTCAGAGATTTGCCTGCCTCTGCCTCCCATGTGCTGTGATTAAATGCATGAGTCACCACTGTCCAGCTTCTTAGGACATTCTTTTTTTTTAATTATTTATTTATCATTTGTACAGCGTTTGGTCTGCATACCAGAAGAGGAAATCAGATTAAATTACAGATGGTTGTGAGCCACCATGTGGGTGCTAGGGATTGAACTCAGGACCTCTGGAAGAGCAGCCTGTGCTCTTAACCTCTGAGCCATCTCTCCAGTCCCCCTTAGGACATTCTTAATCATCTCTTATTGTTGCTTTCAAGTAAACACACCTATGTCCTTGCTAATACACATTTGTTTACTCATCCTACATCTCCCAATACTTCAAAAAGCATGGGCAGCTGGCTCATCTGATAACGTGCCTGGCATGTGATCGTGAGGATCTGAGTGTAATCCCTAGCACCATGTAAAATCTAGGTGTGGAGTATACACTTGTAATCACAACACTGGAGAAAGAAGAAATAGGAGGATACTGGGGCTTGACGGCTGGGTAATTTAGCCAAACAAGTGAGCTCTAGGTTTAGTGAGAGACCGTGCCTCAAAAATAAAGTAAGATGTCCACATTCATCTTTGGTTAATAATGACCTCTGGTAATAAAAGAGACGTCCTGATTGGGGTTGGGCATTTTGGGGTTAGGGAAAACTCTAAGAACCCACAAGGATGACCACAATTAAGACTCCTAGTAATAGTGGAGAAAGTGCCTTAATTAGGGATCTATGGTGAACAGATTGGTGACTTCCCTAACTGTCACCAGAGATACTCTATCCAGTAACTGATGGAAGCAGAGGCAGAGATCCACAGACAAGCACTAGGTTGAGCTTCAAGAGTCTTATGGAAGAAAGGGAGGAGGGACTATATGAGTTAGGAGGGTTAAGATGGGGTGGAACCCACAGAGGCAGCTGACCTGAGCTCATGGGAGCTCATGGATGCTGGACCAATAGTTGGGGAGCCTGCATGGGACCAACCTAGGCCTTCTACAGGTGTGTGACAATCATGTAGCTTGTTCTCTTAGTAGGGCTTCTAAGAGTGAGAGCAGAACCTCTCCCTGGAGCTTAGCTGACTTTTGGTAATGTGTACCCCATGCTGAATTACCTTGACTAAGGGGAGGAGTTCACTTCTGCCCCAATTTGATGTGCCACTGTTTGTGCAAGCCTATGGGAGCCTACCCCTTTCTGAAGGAGACCCAGAAAGAATGGATGGGGGGGGCACAATGGGAAAGGGAAGGGGACAGGAGGAGAGGAGGGTGGGAAAACTGGTTGGTATGTAAAATAAATGAAAAAATGTTATTTAAATAAAATCTAAAAGAAAAAAGAATGGAAAAAATCAAAAAGCAATGACTGTCAGTGGATACAAGTATATGCATACACTTCTTCACAGACATGTGCACACGCATATAGACAAAAATTGCCTAAAGACCCATTTAACAGAACTAGAGAGAATATTAATGAATTAAATTCCACAGCAGCCCTCAGTCTCTCATGAACAAGTCATATTTTTTCTGCCTACCATTTTAACACTGTCACAGCTCTCTGTTGACAGGGCCCAGTTTCTTCTACTTTACATATGATTAGTGTACGCAGATGGGTACTTCATCTCTCCCTGACAAACGTGTATACTTTGGTAGTTTCTAAACTGTGTGGAAATGCTGAGAGTAATAAGTAGGATGGTAGTTTGGGGCTCAGTAAGGATTTATAGACTGAACGTGCAACAGAAAAGGGCTTTAGACTACAGTATGCTAATCACTAGAGGTCCCTAATACTTACTCATGATAAAGGATAGGCATCTAGTAACCAAGGATTAAACATTTCCACCCTTGTGCTTTCTATGCTTTAATGTTTCTTTAAAGAGGTTCTTTCAAGGAGGTCATGTGACTTCATTATAATCAGGTATCAAAGTTACCACCAGAAGTCAGAAGAAAACAAAATAGTATTTATAATGACTTTTTCTTTTATGTATTCATTTTAAATATATATATATATATATATATATATATACACACACACACAGTCACTATGCTAGACCACCCCAGATGCTAGGAACAAGAATAACTGCCCCCATCCCTGAAACATCTTGCTTACAGTTTTAAAAAGACATGGAGCACTGGACTGAGACAAATAAATGAGGAGAAACAATTCAGTGATGACGAGTGTGACGTAATAAAGCAGAGCGAGTATCAGAGAGTATCAGTTGAGGGTGGGAACAGTTCTCCAGGGATGAGTAGGCACATCCAAGGAACAGCAATGGGACTGAATGAGAACAGTGAGAGAGAAAGGCTACGGAGAGAGCAGAGTTAAGCAGGGCCTGGAGATTTAGCTATGAAGGAGCTGAATTTCTATTTTATACACTGAGAAGAAAAGGAGTATTTCAAGTTAAGGAAAGGTATATGAGTGACACTCAAGCAAATCCCTTTCTGGCGTTTGAAGGATGGAGATGGCCCATGGCAGGTGAGAATGGAGGAGGAAAAATACCTGAGCGGACTGAGAAAGTTCCATGTGACACCTCAGGGTCCTTGATGAAGAGGACACCGAACAGATCTGGGGCTATGTTTCTGAGTAGGGACTAAAGACTGACACAACAGGTGTCCTCTAAGGTTCTGGTCTAACTAAGCAAGTGCATCTGGGGGACTCAAAGTCCACAACAAACAGGTCAGGGGAACATCACCACCTCTAAAAGTGAGTTCACCTGCATAATTAGTACATCTGTTGCAGAATATTAGTTGAAGGTGCATTACTTTTGTTTTTGCTGTTGAACATTTTTCAGTGATGTAAAGATGTGTTGCATTCTTTTATGCTGCATTTGTTAACTCTGTGAAGCTTGATACTATGCCTTTCTAAAACCTCTGATGGTCTAATAAAGAGCTGAATGGCCAACAGCCAGGCAGGAGAAAGGATAAATAGGGTTGGCAAGCAATGAAAATAAATAGGAGGAGACATCTGGGAAGAGAGGATCGAGGAACATGAAAAGGAGAAGGAGAGAGGACACCAGGGCCCAGAGACCCAGCTACACAACAGGCCATGGAGTAAGCAGTAAAGAAAGAGATAAGGGAATAGAGCAAGATAAAAACAGAGGCAAAAGGTAGATGGAATAATTTAAGAAAAGCTGGTTAGGAACAAGTCAAGCTAAGGCCAGGCATTCATAAGGAATAAGTCTCTGTGGAAGCTGGGTGGTAAGCCCCCAAAAGAGCCTAAGAGTAAAACAACAAAAACAGCAACAGACATCCAATTAGTATCTTTAAAGAAGAATCGACCTTTCTGACATCCATGATATGACGGTGCTGATTCTGCCTTGGGGCACTCACTCACATGCAGAGTCTCTACCAGCAGACCACAAAGGGGGAAATCCTACAACAGTTCTGGGTGTAAACTTTTCACAGCATCATTAAACAAACAAGGAAAACAAAACTCAAGGCAGAAAAAATAACAATCTAACTGCCTATTTTTGCTAAATTGAAAGCAACCTATTTTTTTTAACTAGTGTGCAATATATTTTTATTTTGAACTTACTGAAAAATAGCTACATCGGGGTAGTGAGAAACATATGGCTCCCTGAGATTTTGATTAAGGAGATGGCAAAAGATCCATTCTTAATAATTACAACTTTTTCCAAATTATAAAAATAATTGAAAAGAGTTTAGACACAACTATTTTCTTTTTTGTTCTTATTGAGCTATACATTTGTCTCTGCTCCCTTTCCTTCCTCCCTTCTCCCTTTCCCCCCCTCTCATGGCCCCCACACTCCCAATTTACTCAGGAGATCTTGTCTTTTTCTTCTTCCTATGTAGATCCATGCATGTCTCTCTTAGGGTCCTCTTTGTTGTCTAGGTTCTCTGGGGTTGTGGACTCTAGGCTGGTTTTTGTTTTTTTTTTTGTTTTTTTTTTTTGCCTTATGTCTAGAAGCCACCTATTAGTAAGTACCTACTATATTTGTCGTTCTGGGTCTGGGTTACCTCATTCGATACGGCACATCTATTTTTTTTTTATTTAGTTATTTATTGAGACAGAGGGTCTCACTGTCTACACTAGGCAGGTCTTGAACTCCCAATCATCCTGTCTCAGTCTCTCAAGCGCTGGGATTATAAGCATGTATAACTGTGCCTGGCTTTCATTATCTAATTTTAAAAAGATATGACAGATGTCTCCAAGGAACTATCAGAAAGAAGACAGCTAACTTGACTAGGGGCAAACAACAGGGAACCTAAGGAAATGCAAGCTGGTTCCAGGCAACTTTAAATTACTCCAAGAAACACCAAATAATGCAAAGAGCACATAGGCTATTTTTAATCATTCTTTCCATAGCAGAAAGAAACAAAATTAATTTCAACAATATATTTTCTTTAGCCATAACTAATACTAACACTTTAACATGAAGATATTGCAATAGTTCACACTTTTTGATACTAAAACTTCAAAATTGGGCAGGTATCTTACACTTGTATCATACAAAAATTGAAACTAGTGTATTGCCAACCGGCTATGAGCTAACAGACCGGACAGCACAGCAGCAGAACCTACCGATGAATGCAGTGTTCTCAGGGCATTACGTATGCTCTCTTTTTACACACGGTTCCTCTTCTGGTACCCACTGGGTAGAAAGTAGATGGAAGTCCATTCACTGAAGTTTTTACTTTTATTCTAAATTCTGCCTGCTCATGACTACTCAGAACATAGACTATATTTCTTAGCTTCCCCTGCTACAAAGTGTGCCATGTGATTGAATTCTGGATAGTATGAAGTAGTCTGAAAAGGTACGATACTTCTACAAAAAGTCCTTAAGGGAAAGTACTGTGCCTTTGTCCCCTCCTTACAGTTTGGCATGGGAATGGGATGGGCAGAGCCCTATTCCTAACACTGAGGTCAAATGTGCAATGCAGTCTTCAAGAGTGAAGTCTAGATCTGCGAGGAATGAGGAGTCAAGCTGGAAAACCAGCCAAGCTTGTTTACTTCCTACACTCCACTTACAAGGAAGAGAAATAAACAGTCCTATAGAAGCAGTCATTGGAAAGTTTTACCTGATTTTAATCAGTATGCTTGCAAATTTGCCAAAGGATTTTTAAAGATTAAAGATTGAAATAAACTATTAAAGCAAGCTTCAGATTGCTATGAGGCTTTATTACCTACATGGCATTGTTTTCCATTACAATAGATTCTAAGATGTAAAGCTGGTTTTATATGAATGGTGTCCTGGAGCCTCTGGGGGTATGCTGGGAACGTGGCTTCTATGTAGTGCTGGCTATAAGCTCATTTCCAAAGAGAAAGGGGCAGACAACAACTCCAAGAGCTGATGCTGTTTATCCTGAAATAGAGCTGGGCTCTCCTTGGGAAGAGGTGTGCTTACGCACATCAGAACGATACAGCAGAAAACCTGTTGGCAAACCAAGCAAAACCATAGTAATCTGGATATAGGAATACAGTTCTTGTCAAATTCTGCAAACAACCTTCCTGACAAAGTTGCTGGACATGAGTTCATGTGATACTGTGCTCCATGGGATTTAAACTAATGTAAAAGAAATACATATGTAAAATAAATAAAACAAACCCTCAAAACTTTAAAGAACTAATCATCTACTCAAAATAATAGTTTTGTTCTCCTCACAAATTGCAGGACAACTGAGAGTTTCCAAAGAGTGCTAACAACCAAAAGAGGGCCTAGGCTGTTAGGAGGATGGGCCAGTGTAGCAGCATCTCACAGTAACCACACACTTCATTGTGAAAACAGCCTGTTTACTGGCAGGCTCCATTGCTACCATGTGCTACGCTCTAATCTATGTAGTATGGGAAAGCAGTTCCATATTGATGAAGGCTGGGAGGCAGTGGTTAAGCAAAGGCAAACTTTGTAGGGAACAATGCTACGCTAGCACCCCAAAGGGAAGAGACACCAGAGTCATTCCCTAATGTTCATCAGGAATTCCTGCTCTGCTCTAACCATATGTAAACTTTTATAATTGAATATTCTTCAGGGCTAATTTTCCACAGATCAATTTTGGGAAACACTGAATTAAAATACAGTATTTTAACTATAAATATGTATGTATATACACATACTCCATCACAAAAATTCTGACTCAGGCTGTGGCCAGAGGCCTGCTTTCCCAGAGGATAATGCTCCAATTTAAGAAAGGGGTAGGAATAACAAACAGAATAGAATACTCAGAGTGAAATGAAATGATCTTAGTGGGGCAGCCTAGCAATATGTAAAGAGCAAAGCACCTGATCTGTTGTCACAGAAACTGTTATCAAGGGTCACTGGGCTCCTTTAGATTAGCAACAGAAAAGATCCAAAGAAGTCTATGAAATGACTCATGAAAGTAAGAATTTGACTTGAAAAACGAGAATCTACTGGGTTCCCAAGATTGTCTCTGGGAACTGGGATTGTTTTGGTTCATATGTGCACTTTAATAAGACCTAAGCACTGAGTCTAGATGTGAAAGCACCTTACATATACCATTAAAAAGGTTTGTCTAGACTCCATTGTCCAATTTTTGGACATCTTTGAAGCAATTGCTAAATGACAAAGAAGTCCAGTTAGTATCCAAGCCTAGGATTCCAGATTTCCCTGACTGCCAGCTTACTGAGGGCTGGAAACAAAGTGGATGCAGTGCTGGACAGGTCTGGGATCCACATCTGCTTTGATTATAGGCAGCAGAAGACATCATAATGGGCTGGTCCACAGGAAGACTCACTTCCTCTTCTGCCTGTGTAGGTGTGTACACGCAGATCCCAAGAGTTCGACTGTCCTTTAAGTCTCAGAATAATTTATAAGCCATTTAACTACCTAGTTTAGATCAACAAGTTTACATTTTCTCATTACCTCTTCCAGGACAAATAAAGCTACAGTTTATAAGTAGAAGGTCTTCAGAAGTTTTCTAATCTAAGAATCAAGCATCTGAATTTCAGACTAGTAAATTTTTTAAAAAAACAATCAAAGCCTTTTTATTGTGCCTGATAAAGAAGTAAAGAAGCTCACAGAAACAACACACCATTGTCTATCAAACTTCTAAGAGTCAATCGCAGGATTTGAATTGAGTTTTGTGAAATCTCACTAAGCCACCGACATCTGGGTGTGATACCTGTCCAACACTTTTGTAAAGGATCCACACAGGTAATGAGCCTGAGACAACACTCCCTCCACCCAAGGGAGTGATTCAAAGACACAGCCTCCAATGCGAGGAGGGGAAGTGTTTGAATGTGGGACACAAAGTATGCGGGTATGTATGTGGTGGGTGGGCCAGGTAAAGCTCATCCCTGTAGCAAAAAGATAAGAAGGCATTAGGTATGAAGAATATCCAAGCACTTACCATCACACAGCTGCCCAGGCTGAGGTGCTGGAGCTCTGCACAGAAGTTCAAGATGCTCAGCAGTGCTGTTTGCTGCCATCAGGGACCACATCAGAGGCAAAGGCAGAAAGTGAATGAGCGTGAAACAAAGAGAAGAGGTCAATTAGACATTAAAGGCTGTCACTGCCTTTCCTGAAATACAGATGAAAACCTAGGTTACAGAGTCCACAGATGCCATTTAATGAGTCCCCAGGTGCTCGCACCATTGACTGGCTGGGTTTCGAGGTAATCATTAGCAGTCCTTGTGTAAGTCATCACTTAGTGTGGCTTTACATACTCTAAAGACATCTACGTTCCCCACGGCCTATCACTTTATTTCTCAGGTAAGCACTTGAGGAGTGAGAGAGAGCTAGAGCTAGAGCAAGAAAGCAATAGAGTAAAAGCAAGAGAGTGAGGGAGGGAGGAGGGGGGGGAGAGGAAGCGCCCCACAGGGGGCTGGTGACACTCCTGAAGAGTAGCTGCAGCTCTGACATTCACCAATCAGCTGTAGTCTGATGGAACTGCCAATAGAGTCACCCCAAATCAGGACTGAGCTGGTGACTTTAATGTCAAAGGATTCTCTCTGCTGACAAGGATACCAACAACCATTGAGCACCTGTCAGTAGCAGATGCTGACGGAAACATACCTAACATGCACTTTCTAGTCATGTTCCTGCCATTTAATCCCGTCTATCCTCTGCTGTGAAAATGTCTGACCATTAAACATCCACAAGCATGCTAGACTGCTGTATGGTCAGAAGTAAAAGACAGTTTTCAGTTTTTAGTGTGTGTGTGTGTGTGTGTGTGTGTGTGTGTGTGTGTGTGTGTGTAGACAGGCTATATGAGACAGGTTGACTTCGAGTTGAACCATATCACCCAACTAACAATAACATCATATTTGTTTTCATCACAGTACTGGGCCGTTTAAAAAAAAACTTGCTTTATAATAATTTTCCCTCCCAGGAATACTTTGGACACTCCTACTTCCTTTATTCTGGAACTTCTGTTCAGTGAACACTAGACTCTCCCAAATGTTTGTAGTGGTTTAAAAATACATATCTAGACTCCTACCTTTCAGATGCAGAGCCAACTTCCTGTCTTTGGAGGGACTCTCTTTTAACAAAGAGTGTCCAGTGGCTAAAACTGGTGACTGGATGCCTAGGCCACAGAGTTCACAGCTATTTGATCAAGCACTCTGCTGGGTGTTTCTACGTGGAGCTTTCTGGACAAGATTAACATTTAAACCTGCGGGCTGAGTGAGGCAGACTGTTCTCTCATGTATCAGCTACTCCGTTTTTAAGGCTTCAACAGAACAAAAGTGCAGAGTCCACCAATGTCTGCAGAGGAGTTCTGCTAGTTCCCAGGGAGGGAGCCCAGAAGCCCAGCAGATAGCCTGGCTGCAATCTCCCTTCTTTGAGTGTCCTTAGAGTCAAAGTGACCAGCGGGAACACTCCAGATTCCCCAGTCATAGAACTGTGTGAGATGATAAATGTAGGCTGTTTTGGTATAACCGATATATAATGAGGTTAATAATACAGTGATTGATACAAAGTGAATAGAACATTTATGAAATGAATGAACAGGTTCCCTTTGATGATTAAAACTATATAAATTTATAGCAGTGCCTGATGTTCAGTGTCTATAAATGAACAGACTCTTCAAACTGTGCTAATTCAGTAATTTATTCTTTGTATCCAGTTTGGAATTCATCTCCTTTATTGACTTTAAAATTCCAATAAGTATCATTTATCTCCTAGACTTCAAATCAGTTCCTTCTTACATGTTTTTGTTTAGTCTACATATATTCTGTTCATTTCTAGTTTTGTCTGAAACAGGGTCTCATTTCGTAGCACTGGCTCTTCTGGAACTTGCTATGCAATCCTGAATGGCCTCAAAGAGAGGTCTGCGTGCCTCCGCCCCCAGTGCTAGCACTATGCACCACTACACCCAGCTTTGCTTGTTTTCAAGAGCTCTTTTTATTTACTTCTTGGAACCTCACACCCAAGCCCAAACCCCACTTCCTACTTCTTAGGGTGCTGTCCTGACAGCTCCCTTCCAGGACCAGGGCTTCTAAGGAGGTCCCACTCTGCAGGAGACATGGGGATACTGTAGAACTACAAAGAAACTTAGCTCAGTTCTGACCATAACACATGACCAAGATGCAAGGCCCTTTTTGGTTTACATGCATAGGGCCAGATTCTTCCTTTCTCTCATTCAATAGCCTGGCCCAGAGTAGCCTGGAAAACCACCATCACTCAGACCTGCTATCCAGCCCCAGGCTGGGACAGTAATGTTCTCTTGGAATAGTTTGAGATAAAGTATTTGAACTTGTCTAGGCTATGCCTTAGAGGAAGCATATCCATCACTGGGTATCTACTTTAAAGACTATAATTTTTTAAGGTATGTTTTTATTCTACGAAAATTTCATACACGTACATGATATATCTTGATCATACCCACCCCTGCTCCTCTTTCTGACTTCTTCAAGACCTCCCCCACTTCATCCCCACTCCCAATTTTAAGTTCTAATTTTTAATCTACTAAATCAAATTAGCTGCCTGTATGATGCGCATGTGTGCAGGGCCAGCCACTGGAACATACCAGGGCCGAATACTCAAAGAAAACTGACTCTCCCACAGCAGTTATCAACTGCTAATAGCGCCTCAGTCAGTGGTGAGACTGAGTCCTCCCGTCCATGCTGATGAGGTAAGACTGAGTCCTCCCTGTCTACACTAGTGAGGTGAGACTGAGTCCTCCCTATCCACACTGGTGAGGT
>NC_022031.1:22581852-22584496 GCF_000317375.1 Microtus ochrogaster | reverse complement strand
AAGACTGAGTCCTCCCTATCCACACTGGTGAGGTGAGACTGAGTCCTCCCTGTCTACACTAGTGAGGTGAGACTGAGTCCTCCCCGTCCACACTGGTGAGGTGAGACTGTGAGTCTTCCCCATCCACACTGGTGAGGGGAGACTGGGTCCTCCCCGTCCACACTGGTGAGGGGAGACTGAGTCCTCCCCACTGATGGGTGAGACTGAGTCCTCCCCGTTTACACTGATGAACTAGCTGTCTTCTTTCTCTGGTACCAGTCTTGTGCAGGAACCACATCAACTTGAGTTCATGGATACAAAGGTTCAATCATGACCAGAAGACACTGTTTCACCAGTCTTCCAATCTTTCAACCCTATTCAGGGTTGATGTTCCATGAAAAGACTGTAACTTTAAGACACGGGCCCCAAAGTACATCTTCCCAACTCATTAAAAAACAATTTATCATTTATTTTTATGTGTACGAATGTTTACTTGCATGTATGTATGTATGTTCACTACATGTGTGCCTGGTGTTTGTGGAGGTCAGAAGAGGGCACTGGATCTCCTGGAACTGGCTTTACAGAGGCTTGTGAGCCATCAAATCCCAGGCCCTCTCCAGAGTGGTATACCTCTTCTTCCTGCCCAACTCATTTTTGAACTAAGAGTTCAACTAAGAGTCTCGAAAACATCTCAAAACGTTCTTTTCTCTGAACAAACTTTTTTCCTTTTAAATTATATTCTTAGTATTTAAAAAAATTTTAATTTAAATATAGTCTTACCACATTCTTTCCACCCCCAAACCCTTCTATATCTTCTCCCACTCCATACTCACTCAACTTTAAGTTCTTTCTCAAAAAATGACAAAATGCCCAAATCATAATCTCCCCAAAACAACAACAACAAAAAACAAAATAAAACCACACCCCCCCCCAAAAAAAAACACAACAAAACAAGAAACTACCAAACTGTAACCAAATAAAAGCAGGAATACACATAGCTCTGTGGAGTCCACTTTTTGTTGGCCAATGACTCCTGAATATGAGACCTGCCTGGAGTGATTGCTATCCCCACTGTATTCTAATGACGAAATCTGATTTTCCCTTTCCCAGAAGGTATAAAATGACAGTTCAGTTGTTAACCTTTACCCTAGTAGCTAGGTTTTCATTCATTTTTTAAAAAAATAACAAATTATAGTAAGAAAAAAAACTGCACATCCAAGATGGACAAGATAAGCAGCAGATGGAAAGGAATTCAATAGACCGCACAAGAATCAGAGACCCACTCATTCACACACTCAGGAGTCCCATAAAAACATTAAACTGAACGCCATGATGTGTGTGTGTGTGTGTGTGTGTGTGTGTGTGTGTGTGTGTGTGTGCGTGCGTGCGTGCGCGCGTGCTGCTTCGGTCTCTGTGAGTTCATGAGAGCTCTGCTCATGGTGATTCAGAGGCCTTGCATTCTTGATGTCCCCCATCCCCTCTGGCCTTTACACTCTTTCAAACTCTTTTTTCCAGAGGTTCCAGAGGGGATGGAATTGATGGAGACACCCCATTTAGAGCTGAGTGTCTGCACTAACTTTAAAATATAGAAAAGGAAGTTATACCTGAATATTTTGGCAAATATTGCACAAAAATTTAATCAGTCTTCATGTTAAATTGGAAATTACAAAAGTTATGAATAGTAAAGAAAACTATCATTTTTATTCTCACTTTAAAGGGGAACTATCACAGAACAAAAGAAGCCTCATGTTTAAGGATCTCATTCATCTTTGCTGAAAAGATGTGAGATCAAAGGAAGACTGCAGAGCAGAAGGATGAGGATGATGACAAAGACAGATGCTGTGAGGACTTAACAAGGAGCTAAAGAAAGGCTGGAATGTAAACGCGAAGTGAGCAAATATAAAAGACCCTACGTTCAAGGTCCTCTCCAGCCAGGCTGAAGAGTGATGAGCCAATCCTAGGTTAGGAGATTGCAGCTGTGGCATCGGTCTGCAAACTCTCTACACCTAGTAAATGTCTTTCCTCACAGGACAGGTGCAGAACAGTCTCTGTCTATGGCATTCATATCTAGAATGAAGTTATTACTACTAACGTCAAAGCAAACAGAAGAACTGACTCTTTATATAGAAAATGGTTTGGTTTTGGGAGTCTCAACAGTTTAGGGTAAGAGTTGGCAAGCTACAACTCACAGGCAAAATACACTTTGCTACCCATTCTTGTAAATGAAGTTCTATAGGAATCGTTCAGCATTGACTACAGCTGTTCTCTCACTCAGCAATATGTGTGTGTATGATCTAAATATTTAGAGACTATAGGATCTAAAATATTTACCCACTCAAAACAATTCTGCCATAGCAAGCATCTGTAACATTTCTATATATCTATAGCATACCAACAGGTGAATCAAAACTGCATAAAGTATACTATTAAAAGAAACATTTGCCAGGTGGTGGTGGCATGCCTTTAACTCCAGAACTTGGGAAGCAAAGGTAGGTGGACCTCTGTGAGTTTGAGGCCAACCTGGTATACAGAGTGAGATCTAAGACAGCCAGGGCTATACAGTGAAACCCTGTCTCAGAAAACAAAGAAACAACTGACTTTTGGAGTTGATCTTGTATCCTGCCACATTACTGAAGGTGTTTATCAGCTGTAGGAGTTCTTTGGT
>NC_022031.1:22565611-22580231 GCF_000317375.1 Microtus ochrogaster | reverse complement strand
GGTTACTTCTGCAAATTTAACTCAATAGAAGCACATATAATTTTAAATAATTTAAATAGTAGCTTTAAGAATGCAAGGAAGCATATTCACTTTTAAATGAGTTTATAATTTTCATGTCTGAGTCAAATTGCTTTGAGAAGGAATATGCTAAGAAGTGATTGGAACCATGTTTTCTGCATAATGATCAAGCCAAGACTCTAGGAAAGTAATGCTGTCTAGTAGAATATAAGTTCAGAAAAGACAGAATTTGTCTACACTACCTAAAAATCTACCTACCCTATTCAGCAGCTTCAGAATCTAATGGACCAGTATTGGTAATAAATCAACAAGTCTATCAAAAGAGTTTCATAACCTAGTACCATATTATGAAAACAAATATGCAATCAAATATTCATGTAGATCACATGACTGTTGGTAAGCTACAAAGTAAAGCAGTCAATGGCAATGTACTGTAAAAGATTGTAAGTAGAGAGAAAAGCAAAAAACACTGAGGCAAAAACCCTGAATGTCTGCTCATAGGGCAGAAGCGCCAGACTGTGAGAAATCAAACCAAATCCCACATTCCAGCTCTCACAGCTGGTGAAGGCTCCTCTCTAGCCTCTGCCCACCGCCACCCTTCTTTGTTTCTTTAGCAGTTTTCCTGCAATGTTCTCAGTGGGGCCCCCAAGTGGTCAGATGTAGAAAACACATAACTTCAGGAAGAGTGACAGGTCAAAGAACAGTGAATAGACATGAAATTTTGGTTTAAGTCAATATGAAGTCTCATGTGGTTACAGAGGACTGTTACTAACACTTTTCTGTTACAAGGTAATTTATTAATAAGCAAAATAAGGCATAAATTCAAATCTTCACTGATAGTTTTTAAGAAATGCCACCTATACACTTTGTCACTTCTCACCCTCTAGACTTCTAAAGTGCTAAGCAAAAACTCTTGAAATTATGACATTTATACTTAGATAACTTTTAGAAAGTCTAGATTTATGGATCAGTAGAGTTACCTAAGGATATCATGCACATTTCACAATCAATGTGTTAGGTACACTTGTTTTTTAACAGACTTATAACTGTTATAACTAGTTGGCACCCCCCGTTTTTTAGCTTGGTGTTAAAAATTAATTGTTACTTATTTGTAATAACAAATGAACCCTCCAATTATATGCAGAATATTGCAAGACAGGATTCCAAATCAATATTCTCTACTCTAAAACATGATTCCTAGAAAGCATATTGAAAAGGGGCATTTAACAATTTTATACATTACAGACAGAACCTAAAATACGGACTAATGACACTCATGATCACAAAAAAATTATTTCACTGGTAATAATATCTTCCAAACACTTCAGGGCAATATTTCCAAGTAATAAAATTGGATTTTATTAAAGTATATTCACCAAATAAAAATTCATAAATGTACATGTAGATATTTTTGACGAAATCCTCAGAACACAGTCACTTAGCTTAAAATACAGGCATACATGTGAATTTCTATGAACATTTTTTTTATCTTTGAATGCCAAATCAGTAAATCTGAAGAAGGAAAAACTTAAAGTCTCTTAAGAACTATTTTGAGTACTTCAAACTATTTATACACAGAAGCAATCATTATTCTAGATTATTTAAATTTATTTAATAGATTTCCCATAAGCTATCTACTATAAATTATTCTCTTTATAGACTTCAGATATGCAACATAATCACAATTTGAAAATACTGTCTTTTACAAATTGAATTTTAAGATCAATCAATACTGTGGTGGAAAAGTTAGACTTCTTCTTAAAAGGGTTAAAGATCATAAATGATATAAACAAATCTTACTCAGACCTTTGATGGGGAAAGAATGTTCTCTAAACCTAAGTACAGGTACTGTAACTTTAGTTGCTCTAAACCAGAGACTCAGAATTTCAGCTTTAGGTTCCAATTTCAGTACAAAGTTCAGATGCTTGCCACATTCCAATAACCAGTATGTATAAAGGAGCACAATCTAGGACTACACATCTGCACCTCTGTCTTGCCCAACCCTCTCCCATCAGGACTTATCCTACCATGGTATAGTAATACCATATACTCGCCATAAATACTTTACGTTATAGATGAGTAAACTGATCAATTTATTTACAACTCACATGAAAGAAATTGGAAAACTGCAGTAAAAATGATATGGTCAGCTGCTGAATGGGTCTGTTAATATCCTTACTGAAAATGTAAATCATGTTTTTATCAAAGGATAACGGTTAGACTGTCACAGAAACTTAAAAGAAGAATCTGTAACACACATTGTTTGATACTATCCATTGAAATGAGGTCCAGCTAAGATAGGCTAAAGACTTTCTTTATCTCCCAAAAGTACTTCTTTCCTCTTTGTTAAGATGTCACAAAACAGCATTGAAAACCTAGCCAACTACCCGTGACTGGTGAGATCATGGAGAAGAAGCTAGCACTGTCACCTTGTTAAAGCAGTATACTTTCTAACTGCATTTCAAGTACTCGCAAATAAAGGGGGTTCTCCTCCCTCGTTCTGCAGCAGATGGGGACTACAACAGAAATCAACAACAGTCAAAATGGTACCCAACTCCAACTGATACATCTACAACACAACTCCTTCACCTAAGGCTCAGTGAGTATCATGGAAGAGGGGACAGAAAGATTGAAGCGCTAGAGGCCTAAGTGTCTGCTGTGATGTAGTATCTTCGATATTTGGTAAGAAAGCTTCAGTCATGAAATCTCACCAATATGGTCAACTAAATAAGACCTATATAATGACACCAATCATTGCCATGCCAGCCAGGTTAGAGAGAAGTCTCCTAAGGTCTCACACCTACAGGAATAGCTCAGGTAAAGGCAATTAATGGGTGCTGCGTGACAGACAATAAGCCACAAGGGCCAGGTTATGAAATCTGCCAGGATAATTACCACCAGCTGAAGGGAAAAAGGAAATGTGGTACATATTTATAATATAGTATTATTCAACCATAAAGAAGAGTAAAATTTGCACATAAATGGATGAAACTAGAAATTATGGTTATAAATTAGACAGACTCAGAAAGACCTATTCTCTCATATCCATAATCTAGGTTTTAAAAAATACACATTAAAGTAGAAGATAAACTATGAGAACGAGGACCAGTGGGGACAGGGAGCAATGGTGTTTATCAGAGTACAAAACATGCATGCATGAAAACGTCATAATCCATTGTTTTATACAACCAATATAGACACCAACCTCTTTTATGTTGTCTTAAAAACTTTAATTCACATAACTCTCAATGTCATTCCATCCTCATCAAACAAATCTTATCATTTATTTACCCTAAAGACATACCAATGATAGAATGGGTATTTTGATTTCTTTTTCTGTTACTATGATAAAAGTACCTTAATGGAGAAAGTTCAAGGACGGAATCAGCCAGGCTGGGGCCCTGGTTAATTTTTTGTTAATTGACACAAGTCAGAGTCATTTGAGAAGAGGAAATCACAGTTGAGAAAATTCCCCCACTAGACTGTCCTGTACACAGGCTTGTGTGGCATTTTCTTGATGAATGGTTTATGTGGGAGGGCCCACATCACTGTGGGTGGTGCCCTCTGAGCAAGTGGTCCTGAGCTATCTAAGAAAGCAGGCTTAACAGCCATGAGGAGCAAGGCACAGCAAGCAGAGTTCCCCTATGCTTTCTGCTACAGTTCTTGCTTCCAGATTCCTGCCCTGCTTGAGTTCAGGTCCTGACTTCCCTCAGTGATGGACTGTCACCTGAAAGCATAAGCTGAAATAAACTCCTTCTCTCGGTCACTGTGAACAGAACAGGACAGAAGCCCTAAGACAGCAGGTAAGTCAAGGCAGCAAGAAGTACAAACAGCTGGTTAAAAAAAAATCCACAATCAGGAAGCAGAGGATGAATGCTGCTCTGCTCAGTTCTTTTTCTCCACTTTAGTTCAGGATCCCGGCCAGGGAATGGCACCACCTGCAGTGGGTGGCTCTTCCAGAGATAACCCCCCACAGCTGCCTCCACACTATCATCTTCCAGGTGAATCTAGATCTGTCAAGTTCACAATTAACCTCCACAATGAGCTAATCAGTAGTGTCCTTTCCTGGCCAAATTTTTGGAAATTTCTCATACCTGTCTTCTGGTCATTATCATGACTATTGTCAATGTGGCTGTAACCAAGGGATAGCCTCCTTTTTCACTGTAGTGACTAATTAGGCCCTGTGAACCTGACCACAACAACCTACTCACTTAAGAAACACAAAACTAATGTCACCCAAAGCCTCAGTGTCTCCTTCAAAAGGTCGACCAGGTCAATCAGGAGAGTAGCTAGCGGACAGATATACTCTGGCCTGGAGACACATGACAAGGACTATAAGAGGGCTGCTTGTTATATATTCTTTAGTTTTTTTTTTTTTGTCAACTTGACACCACCTAGAGTCACCTTGGAACAGGGAACCTCAATTGAGGAATCGCCCCTAACAGACTAGCCTGTGGACGAGAGTCTGAGACATGACTGATGTGGGAGGGCCAAGCCCAGTGTGTGTGGTCATGGGTTATAAGAAAGCAACTGAGTGAGCGGTGACAGTAAACAACTTTGCTCTATGGCTTCTGTGTCAGTTCCTCCTTCTGGGTTCCTGGTTGAGTTCCTGCCCTAACTACTCTCAATGATGGACTGCGAATGGGGTGTGTAAGCCAAACAAACCCTTTCCTACCCAAGTTGCTTTTGGTCAGTGTTTCATCATAGCAACAGTAAACTGGAAGTGGGACCAGGATTTACGTTCTCACATTCCACCCTAATCTTCCCAAAGAATGCCACCTCAACTGGGTGACAAGAGGCTAGTCCCTTACTGTGTCTGTTTGCTAGTTGCACTGTGCCTACCAGCACACAATATGGTGAGGATATTTTGTTCTTGTTGTTGAGACAGGGTTTCTCCATAGCTTTGGAGCCTGTCCTGGAACCTACAGCTGTTGAAGACCAGGCTGACCTCGAACTCACAGAGATCCGCCTGTCTCTGCCTCCCGAGTACTGGAATTAAAGGCTTTTTTTCAATCAGGTAAAAAAAGCAGTAAAGAGACCACCATATCTGCGTGTCAGAAAATGAATTCATGGTAGCAAATGAAAACATACTGCTTTCAATAGACAATTCATGTCTTTTGTTAAAAAGCTTTCACCAATAGGCTGGTATGAAGTTTTACTTCGCAGATTAAAGAGGCACATGAAAAAGAAGAGAGGTACACTGCTTGCCAACAGAAGGAAAGACCAACAACTTTTTTTACATGCTAGTTCACCAAGATATAGGGAAGGGGCCCTAGAAACTGATGACACAGCCTAGCAGGCCGGTAAACAGCTGCTGAACTATACTTGTGGATTACTGACATATACTAGTCCCCACAAAACCTATAATCAGTTTTTTCACTTCCTCAGATTCTTTCAATTTATGCTCTATCATTCTTGAAGTGAGGCAATCAAAACTGGATGCAGGTGTTCCATTTAAAACTCCAACTTTTAAAAACACTCTTGGTTTTCTCGCCTGCTGCTAAGCGACAGGATGGCATCCTTACTGAGCTGTCTGCCATTCCATTCCCAAAAGTGCAAACAGGTTAACAGTAACTCAGACTGCTCTGGGAACGCACAGGACTTATCTGCAAGACACCCCTGATGCACAAATCAGAACAGAAATATGTGGTAAAGAGATTTTGTTATTTTCAACAGAAGCCGCCAGGTTTTTAGAGCAATTTTTCTATGATCTTATATATTGTTACAAATTTAACTATATAACAATGGCGAGCAGACCTAAATTCAAAAAATGAATGTAAAAATTTTTCTGGGCCATATCTTCTGAAATTTTAATAAATCTATGCAATGGAAACATTGCCTACTCTCGCTGGAATGGTCAGAGGTAAATATCAGTACAGAGTGTCTGGCAAAGCAAACACGATGCATTCCAAAATTTTTCAAACTTTAGAACAAAAACATGTCTTCAAATCCCTTTAAGTCTTTGTTTGTTATACACAGACTTAAGTTTTACAAAATTACACAAGCATACTATATTTACTAATATGAATTACATAGAAATATAAAATATAACTTTATTGTATCATAATTTGATATGTAGCATCAATACTCCACAACAGAGTCAATACCCTGTAACATTGATATTTTCTTATTTTTTTATTTCAAGTGTAAAGATTGAGGTGGCACAGTGGAATATACCTGTAATCCCAGTCACTCAGGAGATGGAGGCAAATAGACAGCTAGAGCCCAGGGGTTCAAGAACAGCCTGGGCTTCATAGTGAAAATTAAGAAATTAAACAAGGCACTGTGAAAATTATGGCCCTTTAAAAACAAAACAGTCTCTCTAAAAACCTCAGTTTCATCCTTTTTTCCTTCATATATATCTTCAAGGCAATGAGGTACATTTAAAATCAGATCCGGGCATTAGAACATACTGATGATGATTATGTAGAGAGGTAAGAGAGGTCAGTCCCCTTACTGCCATCTTTATCTGCTTATTCCCATTCACCAACGCCATTATCCATTCACCAACACCACTAGCCATTCACCAACACCATTAGCCATTTACCAACACCACTAGCCATTCACCAACAACATTAACCATTCACCAACACCAACACCATTAACCATCAACCAACACCACTAGCCATTCACCAACACCACTAGCGGTTCACCAACACCATTAGTCATTCAACAACACCATTAGCCATTCACTAACACCATTAACCATCAACCAACACCATTAACCATTCACCAATACCATTAATCATTCACCAATACCATTAACCATCAGGTCATTCAAAGGATGTGGGAGTAGAAGGGAGGAAGTGACAAATGCTTTACTTAATAAGGAATAGGCTTGCAGACAAACTGGAAAGAAGCCAGCTGACAGAACTCCTTCTCTTCTTCACAAGGTGTACTTAGTGTCCATGGAGGAATCTGTTGGAGATCCCCAAATGAAGAAGTAACAAAATTGAGCAAAGCACAAATAGAGTTTAAATATATGTCAGAGGCATTAAAGGTAAACATTCCTGGGGAAGTTTTTCTCAGTTTTAAACCTATCATTTATATCACTAAAACAGCATCATCTTCAAATTTTATTGTACATGAACTTCAGATAAATGAAAACAATTCTGGGGCTGGAATGATAATTAAAATCATTGACTACTCTTCCAGAGATCCCAAATTCAATTCCCAGCAACCATCTTTAATGAGATCTGATGCCCTCTTGTGGCATGCAGGCAAACATGCAGACAGAATATTGTATAACAAATAGATCTTAAAAAAAGAAAAAAGTCCATTTGCTTGATAAGCCTGTTCCCAGCCATTTACTCTGAGTAGGTGCCTGTCTTTGTGGTTGACATACTGATGAATATCTTGCATATCACCATAGAACCTTCATCTGGCGATGGATGGAGATAGAGACAGAGGCCCACACTGAAGCATCGGACTGAGCTCCCAAGGTCCCAATGAGGAGCAGAAGGAGGGAGAAGATGAGAAAGGAAGTCAGAACCACGAGGGGTGCACCCACCCACTGAGACATTGGGGCTGATCTACTGGGAGCTCACCAAGGCCAGCTGGACTGTGACTGAAAAAGCATGGGATAAAACCGGACTCTTTGAACGTGGCGGACAATGAGGGCTGATGAGAAGCCAAAGACAATGGCACTGGGTTTTGATCCTACTTCATGTTCTGGCTTTGTGGGAGCCTAGCCAGTATGGATGTTCACCTTCCTAGACCTGGATGGAGGGGGAGGACCTTGAACTTTCCACAGGGCAAGGAACCCTGACTGCTCTTCGGACTGGAGAGGGAATGGGAGAGGAGTGGGGGGAGGAAGAGAAGAGTGGGAGGAGGGGGAGGGAAATGGGAGGCTGGGAGGAGGCGGGAATTTTTTTTTCTTTCAATAAAAAAAAGAAAAAAGTAAACCCATTTTATATATATATATATAAAACAAACATTAAAAATTGTTAATTTAGCAGATGAATCGCCAAAAAGTAGGTAAGAGGTAAGATGAAGAACATCTAAATTTTATATAATATATACATACAGTGAATGGGTTTGCATCAATATTTAAGCAAGTGGAGAAAGCTAGAACTGGTACTATCCAGACCCCCTTCCTCTCTCTCTTTCTCCCTCTGTGTGTATGTTGTCTACTCTTATAATAGGAGATCTCAATCCCTTATATCACTTTACAAACATAACCACAGTCCATCAGTTTCTTAAAGTAAATTTAACTAATTTATTTGACTAATAATTTATTTACAATTAGGTTGTATGAATAGATAACATTTCAAAAGTTTATTTCCACAAATCATCACCAATGTAAGATGTCCTGCAAGTTTGGTTTTACCTTATTTTCTTTTTCAAGACATCCTTAATAGTTAAGTATATTGTAATTCTTCTTAAAGTCAAATAATCAAAGAAATGAAAACGGAGGTATTAGAAGGACCAAAACATCACAAGAAATCAGCCCCCAGAATGAACAAACCAGAAGTGAACCATAAAGTTCACAGAGACTGAACTGACAGAGCCTATATAAGTCAGACAGATGTCCTCTGCATTTATGTTATGGTTGTGAAGGTGGGAATGGGAGCTTCCCACGACTTGTTTGCCTACTTTCGGAACCCTTTTCCTCCTACTGGGTTGCCTTCTCCAGCCTTTTTATGAGGGTATTTGCCTAGTCTTACTATTACTTGATATGTCATGTTTGGTTGAAATCTCTGGAGGCCTGCGGGGAGAGATAAGTGGAAAAGACTAAGAGAAGGAGGTAGGGGAAGAAGAAGAGAGAAAGAGAAAGAGAGAGAGAGGGAAGGAGGGAGGGAGGGAGGGAGGGAGGAAGGAAATGGATATCAAGGGCTATAATTCTATTCAGTAAAAAGGCAGTCTTGTTACAAAGTTTGAAAGGTGGGCAAATAAGAAAGAAATTCACAAACTGTAAAAGAAAGTCTGGTAACTGATAATTGTTTTGTCCTTTAAAACATTTACATGAATGAATTATAAACTTAAGGAAGTCAGAGTAGGAACAATAAAATATAAATATTATGAAACCAACATGGAAGCTCATAATAAATGAAATGTGTAGTAAAATAACACTATAACTATGCAATTATTATTACTTATTGAATTCCTTATATCATCAGGCAGATAATCTTTCCAAGATCAATGCAAATAAATTACAAAGTTTTCAAATCCAAAAATTTTACGTAAAAAGTTTTTAAAAGCAAGGCACTGAAATATAAACAAACAAACAAACAATTACAAGGCATTATCTCATTCAGAAGGTTTCAAGCTATCAGTACACTGACTAATAAAGTACATATTTGCTTAAGTCTTTAAAAATAACTATGGTTTATTAATCTAAACTATACAGTCACATAAAATATAATTATCAAGCACAATAGCATAAAACATACACACCAACAAGTTGCGTGCAAATATTATATACAGTAGATGTAACAAACCATGGCATTTCAGAATAGATAATACTATTTAAGACAGCAGAGAAAAAGTTTTGACAGTTAAAAATTTGACAGTTAAAAATTTTACAGCCACATAAATGATGGCTCATTTTTCCACAGACAACTGAAACATGGGCTATCTTTAAAGTGATACTTTACAGTCTTCTCATTTTACAAATAAAAGTCTTAGGGTGGGTGAATGACTTAGTCTAGATCACAAAGGCTACCACTGGCAGGATCATAACTGGAATAGCCTTCTTCCTATGATCCCAGATCACCTCTTACATTCCAGTTCAACAATCTCCACCAAACTGAACCCAACTGCATTTGATCAGAGCTCCTATCCACACATTCAATGTCTATAAATTACAGGGGAAAACTATACTCCACATCTGCTATGAAATCAAGTGTCCACTCAGATGTGTTTTACAGTGCATTCTGATTATTCACATTTATTCAAATCAAAGAAACAATTTCATAAATACTTTACTAAACTGAGATAGCCCAAGCCTGATTAAGAATGAAAAGATCATAACTGATCTCGCTGAAGACAATATACATAACCAACATCTATAAGAATAGATCTTACTGTGAAACTAGCTCTGTAGCAAATGCTTACATGCACTAAAACATTCAATCCTTACAGCCTTTCAAGATGGTGTATGTCTCTAGTTTATAAAAGGGAAGTCCTGGAAGATAATAACCTCAAGACATACAACTAGGAAGTGATCATCCACATCCATACCCAAATAATATGGTTCCAAAATTCTAGGAAACCAACCTAGCTATGCACTAACTTTAACACTTATGGAGGGAGCGGGGAGCACAGCTCTGTGGTAGAGGGAGTGTTTTGCACATCCAAGGCTCTGGGCTCAATACCCAGACCCAAACATGAACAACAAACCAGAAAGGGATTACCCAGCAATGTAGGGATTCTGTTAACTGAGGCCCAAAATTTTACTATATTTCCATATAATATTCTTAATTAAAATAAGGATGATCAAATTAAAACCACCTGCTGTATGAGATGTTGTCTGTTTAATTCACCATAAGTTCCAAGCACATGGAACCCAATGATAGGTCCAGTCAAATATTTGGTATGTGATTAAAAAAAGAAAAGTTAGAGATTCCCATTGCATTAGGAAAAACACTGACAAATCTGTCAAAACTCTATGATTCTACATTTACAAAATTCTACCTAGTAAGCAATACTTCAAAAACTAGAAAAAGTATTAATTTCCTGATTATGTAGCTATAAGATAATAAAGTCCAAGAGTTGTAAATGAATCAGTAAGAGGAACATATATGAGAAAAATACATCTAAAGACCCAAATTTCCTTCTATATTAATAATAACCAGAAGTTAAATGAAAGGGAAAACTAGCACCTGAATAAGTGGAGCCAGAACTACTCGGGAGTAAATGAGGAGAACGACAGTGTATCTTCAGATGAAACTAGATGTCCATGAGCAGATGGGAAGCTCTATCAGAGAGCAACACGGAATGGAAGGACATCTCAGTGAAACCCCTGGTAAGTGTATATACATAAGTATATAGTCACACAAAAAGCTATTGAGCAGAATAGCGAGGACGCCTTTCCTTCACAGTAAAACATTACACTACAAACTCCTCTGATAATGCTACATGACGTTGAATAATTGCTTATATTCTCAGGAATGCATAAATACATTACACATAATTTAGTACTCATAATGACCTAGTGAGATCTGTATTTTTATCTTAGATGCTCAATACCTTGGATCAAGTAACACTCAAGACACGTAAAGGTCCACTTCATTGGGGATTACCAGTTCAAGAAATGTACTGGGTTCATTTATACACTCATTTAGTAGATAATTGCTTATGGTCAATCTTGACCAAATTCTGTTCTAGAACCTGGAAACAATGCAATGAAAAAGAAGGGCAATATTCACCACCACCTCTAAAATTATGTATCCTAATGTGAAGAGACAGAATACAAGCAGGAAAATATCAATCACACTAGAGCAGGGATATGAAAAAGGAAATAAAACTGGGTAATACAAGAGATGCAAAAAGAAAAGAGGTTTTCTTCTAGTCAGTGTTCAAGAAGCCATCTTAAAAATGTAAATGAGCTATGACTCTGCTAATTATTAAGAAATGTAATATGCTGGGAATACAGTGCAGATAATGAGATGAACAAAGCCCTGTGTTGGGATTAAGAAAGAATGCTCAAAGAACCAAAGCAGGCCTATATGTCTAGATGAGAAGAAACAAGTAAACAAAGTCGCTGTTTATTATGGGATCTTAGTATCTGTCTTTTAATCCAGAAATATCAGCATCCCATAGTGACAACAGCAAGAAGATGGAAACCATATATAGGAGACTGTTACTAATTAGACATTTTATAAAATGGACATGCCAACAAAAATAAAATTTTGATCATTTGGAGAATAGTTAGTAAACTATAGTACAACACACAGTATACAATTAATGGAAAGTCAGAAACTAGCATGTACTCACTTGGAAAGGTGCCCTACAAATGTATGTGAAGAAAGCAAGCATATATATGACAAGATTCTGTTTTACTAACATGAGATTTGGGGCCATTAATTTTACCCCTATGGCTACTTCTATCTAATACTATGCATTTTGCTTTCTCCAACTCCAAGTAAAAGTCCTCCTGCATGGCACTTGCCAGCCCTTTCCTCTAAATCATTCCCTTCACTCACTCCCCCACCCCTACTCGTTTCTTTCCCTGGGATGAGAAGCATCACATTGGTAACACTTGAAAGTTTATCATTTAAAATAACAATATATTATAACTTTGAATCGGCTAACTAAGTTCTGATGATTCTAGCCTATCCAGATGACATCCTAACCTTTGCTTTAGAAGTGAGAAACCACATGAATAATTGAAGGTAACTAAATAGTCAACTGGATGCTTCATTAAGAACAACACAAATGAGTTATTCTTACCTCTACTTTTGTACGATAGAGAATGAGCCGCTTAAGGCCGCGTAACTTGGCGATGTGACCGAAAGCCTGAGGTGGCAGTTTATCACAGGATGAGAGATTTAAGTCTTGTAGATTTGGGCACATTTCAGAAATAACCTCCAAGCAAGTTTCATTAAGAAAGTGGCTGCAAGATAACTCGAGGCGTAATAATTCAGATCCACACACCTTTAGAAACCTGTGAAAACAATATTCAATGAAAATTTTATAAAATTTATAAAACAATTTTGCAAGAATTTTGAAATTATATCACCCCTTAACAGATGTGCTTAGGAGAATAGATTCTACTAAATAAAATATATAACTTGATTCACTTAAGTTCTTTCTTACTGCATGGTGAAATGTCCAAGATGAACTAAAATAAATCAAGCTGAGAAGATAATGGATTCACATGGTACAAAGTCTGCTACTATTAAGTGAAAATTAAGATGGCAGAGGAGATAGTTCTACATACCTGTAATTCACATCAGAGTTGTAAAATCAAAAATATAAAAACCCAGGCTCTTGGAATATATCACTCTCTTAACAATGGCCTTTCAGAATGGGGTAATATATTTTGAATAAAGCATACAAAATGACAGATTTAATTAAAGGGCCTTGAAATCAGTCAGACTGGCTTCCTCTTCATTTAAAAACTATAGAGCTTGGTTTAACTGTACTATGTTCCCCTAGCTGTTGCCATTTAGTAGCTGGACTACTTAACTTCAGAATTAATAAAAAACATCCAAATTCTGACAAATCATAGAAATAAGAGAAGATAAAAGAATAAGAAACATTTCATCAGAAATTGCATTACCTATCTCGAGTGAATGAAAATTGGTGAACTGTTTGTTCATAGCTGTCTTAGAACACAATCTGATTCAACGTGAATGCGGAAGCTGGAACTCTATGAAGCTTTAGCAACTGAGCAAGCTGTGCTCTCACACAATACACCTACTATCCCCGGCCAGTGCCAACAAACCATGTTAGCACTCTCAACTTCATCACAACTTTTTCTAATTGATTTAAGAAACTCCCAAACACACATTAAAAATAAAAGCCAACTAAATCAGATAACTCAAGCTTTTAATAAATGATATGGGGCTAGACAGCAAATATGGACTGCTTTCCTTTTGTCCTGTTGTACTTTCTATCAACTACCTGGGGTGGGATGGAGATTCATCCACTGTCTTATTTGGGTTCTATTGCTGTAAAGAGACACCATGACCATGGCAACTCATAAAGAAAAACATTTATTTGGGCCTGGCTTACAGGTTCAGATGTTTAGTCTATTACCATTGCTATGGGAAGCTGGTGGGACACAGAGAGACATGGTGCTGGAGAGTAACTGGACTACAACCGGCTGGTAGGCAGCAGGAAGTGAGCAAGCCACTAGGCCTACCTTGGGCTTCTGAAGCCCCAAAGCCCACCTCCCTCCCTCCAACACACTTCCTCCAACATGGCCAGATGTCATAATCCCTGTCATGTAGCACCACTCTCTGCTGACCAACCACTCCAATATATTGGCCTATGGGGAGCATTTTTATTCAAACCACCATACCCACATCTCATCATTTTCTGTGTATCAAAGGCAGATTTGAATAGTACTTACTATATATAGTGGTGCCTCATGGTTTTGAACATTAAATAGTACATGAAAGCAGTTTGCACAGCATCCCGTAAACATTAAAAATGTAAGTTAAACCTTGACTAGCAAAGTTTTAATCTCTGAAAAATCTATGTGCACATGTGTGGAGTCAGAGATGACTTTTTGACATCAATTCTCTCATTCTACCTCCTTGCTGGTTCTGGGGAAGAACACCAGCAAGCGGGCTTGCGCAGAAGGACTTTTACAGGACTGAGCCATCTTGCCACTCTGTTGTAGTTCACTTTTTTTTTCATTATTTTTTTTATTTATTTATTAAAGATTTCTGTCTCTTCCCCGCCACCACCTCCCATTTTCCTCCCCCTCCCCCAACCAAGTCCCCCTTCCTCCTCAGCCTGAAGAGCAATCAGGGTTCCCTGCCCTGTGGGAAGTCCAAGGACTACCCATCTCCATCCAGGTCTAGTAAGTTGAGCATCCAAACTGCCTAGGCTCTTACAAAGCCAGTATGTGCAGTAGGATCAGAAACCCATTGCCATTGTTCTTGAGTTCTCAGTAGTCCTCATTGTCTGCTATGTTCAGAGAGTCCGG
>NC_022031.1:22537388-22565446 GCF_000317375.1 Microtus ochrogaster | reverse complement strand
AGTCCGGTTTTATCCCAGGCTTTTTCAGACCCAGGCCAGCTGGCCTTGGTGAGTTCCCAATAGAACATCCCCATTGTCTCAGTGTGTGGGTGCATCCCTTCCGGTCCTGAGTTCCTTGCTTGTGCTCATTTTTTAAACGAAAGAATTTGGTTGTTCCTGATTTGCTTTAAATACCCATTCCTTGCTAATCTTCAGCAATCTGTATTCAGCTCTTCCTAAATTCACCTTTTCCTTCTAAACTCTAAATTCAAACAGCCTACCTTATTACTGTGATTATCTGTGACATTTCTGCTCTTTCCTTCCTTAACACTCTGAGGCTTCTCCTATGACTCCCTACCCCCACCCCCGGTCTCCTACAGCTCTATTTCCTCTATTCCAGCACATTCATTCACCCAGTAAATATTTATTGAACTTCCACTACGACATGCAGTGTACGAAGGGAGACATCATGGATAGAACACAGTTCCCACTTTCAGAAAGCTAACTTACATTTTAATGAGAGGAGACTAGAAAAGAAGTAAAATAAACAGTATATGAAAGAGTGAAAACTGTCAGGGGGAAAATAAAAGTATAAAAAGGCCATAGAAGCATGGTCAGAGAAGTCTCAGCAAGGGGGCAAGGTAGGCCTGAAGCAAAAGGAGGCAAGCAAAGTAGGCATCTAGAGAAGAAACATTCCAGCCAAAGGGAAGAGCAAGTGTACTGGCTGGGGCAGAAACTGATACAGAAGGCAAAAGGGAGGGGCAAGGAATACATCAGAGGACAGGAAACACTTTCCTATGCCACTATAAAGGCTCTGGCTTTCATTTGGGGGAAGAAGGGTTCCCATTTGCCAGGATCTATGAGCAGAGGAGTGATGTTACACCTGCGTCCTACCAAGATTGCACTGGCTTCTGTATAATTTACCAGAGACGAGCAGGGGCAAGAGTAGGGTGCCATCAAGACACTCTACAACACTTAAGGAAGACAGGACTACTCAATGGATCCACAAGGTGGTAGCAAACATGGTGATAGCCAGATTCTGTATCCACTTCAAAAGTGGCAGTGCTGAATGGTGACAAACTTTCAATGCATCACATCCAACTCCAGCACAATCTGTTTTTCATTGTTTTTCTAACCACAATTCACTTCTTTACTAACATTTTATACTGAGTTCTATAACTGAAACAGATTCTTGGTATACAGTCTTTAGCATTACTGTGCGATAATGGCTAATACTATCTACTTTAGACCGAGAGTCACTTAGAAGACAAGCCTCTGACTACGTCTATGAGAGATTCTCCAGATTACGTTAGCTTCTGGGAATCTGAGCGGGAGGGATTACTGAGATTATGTTAGCCTTTGGGCAGGTCTGTGGAGGATGGTACAGCTTCTGTTGACTGAGGCAGGAAGACTCAACTTTAACTAAGGACAGCACCATTCCCAGGGCTGGGGTCCTGGTCTGAACACAAAAAAGAAAGGGAACTGCACACCAGCATTCTTCCCTGTGCTTCCTGACGCAGGTACTATGCAACCACCTGCTCCCAGCCTCTTCCACGGTTATGACTTCCCTGCCATGACGCACTGCACCTAGACCTGGGAACCAAAAAAACTTCCTTCCTTAAGGTGCTTTCTCAGGAATGCTGTAACACATCAAGACCAGTAAGAAGTATATGTGGCATTAAAGCGTACTTAAAAAGCAATTGAGTAAATCTTACAATTACAAAAATTCACTTCCTAAATGTATCTATTTAATTGAAAATAGACTTTTATACAATATACTCTGATCAGTTTACTCTCCCCTGACTTTCCCCAGAGATTCCCCCCCCTCTACCCACCAAAATACACTCTCTCTCTCTCTCTCTCTCTCTCTCTCTCTCTCTCTCTCTCTCTCTCTCTCTCTCTCTCTCTCTCTCTCTCTCTCTCTCTCTCTCTCTCTCTCTCTCTAGAAAACAGACAACAAAAACCCAGAAGCAAACGGGAAAAAAAAAGAGCCAAAAATAGAGCAAAGAAACACATATAGCCATAGACACACACACATTCATAAAAACACAAAATCAGAAACTCTAGCATGTAAGCAAAGGACACTGTAAGGTAAAAAAAAAAAAAAGAAAGAAAAGAAAAAGAAACTGCCCAGACAAAACATTTTAAGAAAAAACAAAAACTCCAAAAATACCCTTGCATTCATTTTGTGATGGCCGCCTACTGCTGTTCATGGAGCTTGCCCTTGGGTGGGTTGCATACCCAGTGAGAAAACTAACTTTGCCTTTGCTAGCAGCTGTCAACTGGAGATACTTTCCAGGTTAGCAAAGGACACTTGTGTCTACTTCTCTTGGTGCTGGGGCCCTATGTGGCTTAGACCTGTGCAGACTCCTTCCTAAAGTTTTAGTGATAAAAAGGTACTTTTCTATTCATGGGATCAAACTAGTCCCACAGATTGGACAAATTAATATTGTTAATTTACTTTGTGTGTACACATGGTTATGGTGAGCCATTCACTTACAAATCAGCAATCTAAGAATGAATGCTCAGTTTCAAAAATCAATAAGTCCTATTTTTAATTTAATAATTTCTAAAACGATTTTCAGATTAGAAAAGCTAAAGAGAACACATGGACTCTGAGAACTACATGCTTTAGTGTTCTCTTACCTCTTATTGGTCTTTGCTATTGGTCAAAGCACTTTTATCTGCATTTTCCCCCATACTTGAGTTATAATGACTGCACATTTCTTTCCTTTCTTTGCTTTCATTATGGAAAACTTTTCCTCCAAAGAATGTACAGAGGAGTGTCAAGCTAATCACTAAAAACCTTATCAAGCAGAAAAAAGAACTTCAAGCTGACCTAGATGACAGAATTGGACACTTTATTCTTCTTCTTCTTCTTTTTTTTTTTTTTTTAAGACAAGGTTTCTCTTTGTGGCACTGGCTGTCCTGTAACTCACTCTGTAAACCAGGCTGTCCTTGAACTCACAGAGATCCACCTCCCTTTGCCTCCTGAGTGCTAGGATTACTGGTGTGCGCCACCACTGCCAGCAGACAACTGCCATTCTTATACTGCTCTTTTTCTCTGTTTTCAGATATGTACTATTTTTTACTCTCAGTAGGTTATCTTGTAGACCAGGCTGGTCTCGAACTCACAGAAATCCGCCTGCCTCTGCCTCCCAAGTGCTGGGATTAAAGGCGTGCGCGGCTCTCAGTAGGTTATCTAATCAACATGTTCATATTCTCTCTTTCTGACTTTACATAATATATCAATCCTGCAAAGGCAGTAGCAATAGACTCAACAATCATACATGAATCATTTCTTAGTGTGCCCATGGAAATTTTATTTTAATCAAGTTACACTGTTTTTTTTGGGTTGATCAATAGGTATTCAGCTCAATTATGATGTGGGTCATATGACTTGGAAGGAAAATAACTTATTTCCCCCAGCCTGTTTGTTCTACATTGTGAATTCTCATCTAGTATTACTTAATATTAAAGGTTTTATTTACTTTCATTTTTTAAAACTTTTCTTTTTTAATTTTCCTGCTTTTGTTAAAAATATTCTCTTCTCATACAGTATATCCTGATTATAGTTTCCCCTCCTCTAGTTCTCTAAGTTCCTCCCCATCTTCCTTCCCATCTGGATCCACTTCCTTTCTGTTTCTCATTAGAAAAGAATAGGCTTCTAAGAGATTACATCAAAACATAACAAAAATACAATATAATAAGATAAAACAAAAACTATCACATCAAAGTTGGACAGAGCAAATAAACAAAAGAAAAGGATCCAAGAAAAAGTACAAGAATCAGAGACCCCTCTTTCACACACTCAGGAGTCCCATAAAGACACTGAACTGGAAGCCACACATGCACTCAGAGGACCTGGTGCAGACCTCTGGGTGCCGGGCGTGCTGCTTCAGTCTCTCTGAGTTTTTATGAGCTCTGCTCACGGTGATTTAGAGGCCTTGCTCTCCTGGTGTCCTCCGTCCCCTCTGGCCTTTACACTCTTTCCACCTCCTTTTCCATGGGGTGCCCTGAGCTCTGATGGGTAGGATTTGATGAAGACATCTCATCTGTGTGTTCCAAAAACCCTCTGTAGGGGTCTATGATTCTGATAAAACAATCCTGAATTACATCTGCTGCTATGATAAAGGAGGTCTCTGGAAAGAAAGAAATTATCTATTCTTACAAGCTGAATTAATTTGTCCATCTAGAGCAGTGGTTTTCAACCTTCTTAACGCTCCTTTAATACAGTTCCTTGTGTTATGGTTACCCCCAACCATAAAATTATTCTGTTGCTACTTCATAAGTGTAATTTTGCTACTGTTATGAACTGTAATGTAAATATCTCATATGTGACCCCCAAAGGGGGCGCAACCCACAGTTTGAGAAACATTGTTCTAGAGGAATACATATAAGGAATACTTTTCTAAATATAGAAATAATTCTATAGCCTAAAATAATTAACATCACATGAATGAGTTTTTTAATATGAGTTTATTCACCACAAAATAAAAGGCAGTGATGATCAAAATCTGTCTGATGCATAGAGATAAAGAGAGAACTAGCTATAAATGTCCATTGTTTCTGATTTTTAAAATTATGTCTTGTTAGCTGAGTCTACAGTATAATAATAAAGAATACTTAAGCTATTTTTTAATTTCAAATAACTCAGAACATTATTTAATAAATATGTTCCAAAAATAATGCCATTAAACCCAAAACTTCTTAGTTATTCTGTATGGTACTACCCTTCAATGGTAGCTCTCCTAGTTAGGCTTAATACTGCTGTGATGACCCACCATGATCAAAAGCAAGTTGAGAAGGAAAGGCCCACACTTTCAAATCACAGTCCATCATTGAAGGAAATCAGGACAGGATCCTAGAAGCAGGAGCCGATGCAGAGCTCATAGGGAGTGTTGCTTACTTGATCCTCATGACTTGCTTAGCCTGCTTTCTTACAGAACCAGGACAACGTACTTGGAGATGGGATCACCAATAATATTGGGCCTTTCCCATCAATCACTAATTTAAGAAGTGCCCTACAGGCTTGCCCTTAGCATGATTTTATGGAGACGTTTGTGCCAAATGGATATAAAATTAGCCAGAATATAGAGATAAGAGAGAAAGAAGCCACCAAGCTTCAATGGAGGTAGTGGGCCACTGGCCTTGGTATGGAGAACCAGGGGAATGTGGTTCTATAGATCTGACTGCTATTCTTTCTGCTTCCTTGGTAGAGAAGCACAGCCAGCCTTCTCTTCCTGCTACCATGCCTCACTCCATATCTTCCTCATCATGGTGCTCATAGTCCTCTAGAACTGCAAAACAAAACAACTCCCTTCCCAAAAGGGTATTTTAGCAAAATGAAATCTAATAAGACAATAACCAATACAGTTCTTGGATCTCAAAAGCATCCAAACATGTTTGCTGATGAAATGAGGATGAATTACTTAGACCAGATCTTGAGGCCAGGGATAAAATACTACATAAAGGAAGAGGTATCAGAGAGACTTGGCTCCTACTGAAAAAAACTGGTACTGCTAAAGTGGACCCTAGGCTTTTAAGCAGAATGCTATGATTAAGCTTTAAAGCACAAACAGGCAGAGAGGCAAGTGAATACACAAGACCTCAGAGATGGGGATGCAGAGCAAAGTGGAATTAAATAGAATTGATTTTCTCAAGTAATGACATGCATGGGCAGTACTGGTAAATCTGGGGCTGGAAGTAGGTTTTAATAACTGAGTAAAAAAAATTTTATTCCAATTTAACTGATTTCTCTGTTCTTCTGATGATAAGAGATCCCAAAAAGTTCTTTAAAATCTACCCAGTGCTAACTTTCACAAATAAGGTTTTTAGCCCACAACAGCAAACTTCTCCCCAAATCCTCAACCAGAACAGCACCAATGGTCTCTGCTGTAAAATATGCTTTTTTTCTTTGAAGTATTATATAAATAAATCTTCACAGTAATGCATATAAATAGAGCACCACTTATTCATAGATGATTCATTAATAATCAAGCTATGCATATTTATTGTTTATTCTGAGAAGGCTGCCTCCAAGTCATAATGACTGTCAATTCAGTCAAGTCGAAGAGCCAAAAGCAATCAGCAAAGTTGCAGCATGCCCCTACCCCTACCTTTCTCTTTGTATTTAAATACATTTCTAAATGTGAACAGTGGCTGTGCTCAAGGGTTGACTGAACGACACACTGCAGTCAGATAGGGTAACTTAAATGGATATACATATTCTGTGACCCTGGAGACAGCCCCACCACAACAAAGCCAGGTGAACTGAAAACCAGAAGCAGAACTGCTGATGAGAAAGCAGACTGAAGCTCTAACGGCAAACAAGACCCTATCCACTGCCTGTCTCAATAAATAGCACTGTGAAGATTTCTCCTCACAAGCGATGCTTCTACAGTTTCTGGAAACTCGTTTACTATAACTTCTCCAGTGTCCTGGCTGTTGTCATCATCACACACATCACTGTGCCAAAGCCATACCTCAGTTTCTCACCACCACTCTTTTCCTTAACGTCTGCAGTCACTAGCTGCCACCCTCTCATTTTGTTTTGTTTTGTTTCTCAAGACAGGGTTTCTCTGAGTAACCTTGACTACCCTGGAACTCACTCTGTAGACCAGTCTTGAACTTAGAGATCTGCCTGCCTCTGCCTCCCAAATTCTGGAAGTAAAGGCATGCTCTATCACCACCCAGCCCCAGTCATTTGAGAGTATGCAAAGACTATGCTTATATGCTCATCTTCATATCTTTTCTTCATTTGTAGAAGGAAGGACTATATTAGATGTCGCAAATATCTCTTTACATGGTCAACAATACCTGCTACCATGCCTTGACACATGGGTGAAGCAAGGCTCTACTGAAAATTGTTTTTATTACACTTATTTATCATGGGTATTATTATGTGTGGATGTGTGCACACCTTGGAGTTTCTGACAGTCAGAGGACAATTGGAGGATTCCATTTTCCCATTTCATCTTGTGGATCCCAGAGATCCAGCTCAAGTTTTCAGCTTAGGCAGCAATAGCCCTTATTCACTAAGCCATTTTGTCAGCCCTAAATTCCTAATTTTAAAAATAGAAAATTAATTTCTCCAGTGGAATCATTGAGGCATGATGTGGGCCTTTCTAATGTAAAGCAATGTTTACTGACACCGCTTGCTCCAGCTCATATTGTTTGTCTTTAGTTTATGGTGAACAGTAGATGCTCAAACAGCCATAATTAGCTTCAGTTTTTATCAGTCTTATTAGCAGTGAGGAAACTTTGCAGATGGAATGTTTGAGGCAGAGAGAACTAGCATTAGACTAAGATCCTGCTGAAATTCAAGGACCCAGTAAAGAAACTTGGCCTGCAAAGTCCTTTGCAAGGGCAGTGAAAGGTCTCAGAAGTGGCCTCAGAAGCAAGTCCATCTAGTTTCTCCTGCCCAAGTGTCTCTTCCCCTTAGAATGAGTTACAGAGAGCTGCATTCCTTTCATCCAAGGCAGGTTAGAGAAACTTAACTGCATCCTCTCAGCTACTATTCTAACTTTTCTTTACCTTCCTCCATAGAGATGCTATTTGGCTGTCCCTAGCAGCACAGCCTCGCAATCCCAGCTGCTTAGGGGGCTGAAGTAGGAAGATTCCAAGTCAGATATTTACTTGAACTACAAAGCAGTTCAAAGCCACCTGGGTAACTTAGCAAGACCTTGTCTCAAAACAGAAAGTAAAATCACAGTAACAAGAGGAGCTAGGGATGTACAGATGAGTGCAAGAGCAGTTGTTTGGCATGTGTAAGGCCTTAGACTCAGCCCCAGTAACAGGATAAAAGAGTATTTATGAATTTAAAATAACAGAGAGTGTCTGAAAGTTCGTACTCCATGTTTGACTTTATGAAAATGATGGGATCATATGGCAATACAAGAATAACCATCAAGGTTAAGAAAAAAGCACCTGTTTGTATCCTAGGGAAAATTACTATGGCATTACTAAATGAATATGCACTTCCGCAAGCTTTCAAATGTTTAACAGGTGACATTTAATAGTAAGGAAACTAAATGCTTAAATAGAAAGGAGCAGACACACCTGGGCAGGTCTGCAAGCGCCGTCCTCTATTTAGCATGCAATTTCATTTCCCACATAATTAGCTTAAATGAGCTTCTAAATTTGGGTGATGTATTGCACATGTAATTAAGATTTAATTAAAAATGTTCTGTAATAAATTGTTTTCCATTTCTGACAAATCACATTAGAGAGGTAGATTTTGATTTGGAAATAGTTTTTTAAATGTGTTAATCATCTGTGCTGAAAATACGAGAAAGAAAAAAAGCAGTTCGGTTGAAAGTCATTTGAGATCTAAACAAGAAGTAAAGGGTACAGTTGGCCCTTACGTCATTAGGAAGTTTAGCTGAAGAGGATAGTTAACACTCATTCATTTTTATAAATACCAATATTCTAACCATGAACTCTAATTCTTTTTATTCTTAAAATGTACAAATACAGCTTATAAATTGTACTGAGCACTTTTACAAAGTCTAGTCTCTTAATAAAAAGTTTCAACAAGGTTTTGTAAGTACCTGCTAAATCCCGTCACAGAGATGAAACCCCTGTTGCCAGTCCAAGACAGGTTAAGCCACTGGACGAGAGCACAGCGAGCCTGTAGGAACTCCAGTGAAGCATCGTCTAGCTTTGCCCAGTATGGCTGCAGATTGAGGTGGATGTACTGCAGAGGATCGCAGCAATGCTGGTGTAGAAGTCTGCAAGTCTGTGCTAATCTACACAGGTCTGGTAGTGAAAGATGATTCAGAATCAGTTGAATGAGCTATATAAAACAGAAAGCCAAGATCATCAAGAGTGAAGAACGGTATCGCTTTTTACAAACACAGAGTGTGGTCTAATAAAGAGCAGTATCACAGTTTCAAGCAATATCTTCGCATAGTAGATAAATCAATATTCACTAAAGTGTTCAAATAGAAACAAACTACACATACATTAAACTTTACTGAATTTAAAAACTGCTCAAATTCTCAACTTAAACTGACAACTCATTTTCATACTGTACAAGCATATAAACATTGGTAATTGTTGAATAATAAAAATTTTCATGGACAACATTTTCTATACGGCAGATACTGGTTATAACAATAGAAAAGAGCTTCCACTTAGTTCTGGTGGAATCAGTAAGTAGGATGCTTTAACAGCACTGACAAAGAGAAGCCCACAGTGTTATTGAAGACCTATGAGGACCTTATTCCAGAGAGCAATATACTCCTGTCAGACAAGTGCCATTTAGAGGTGAGGGTGAAGAGAGTCTGGGGGTGAGAATGGGTTACACAGAGCTTCACTTGGATTTTATCCTGAAAGGAATGAGGGCCATGGAAAGGATTCAAACTACAGTGGCACAGTAAGCTTGCGAAAGAAAGAGAGCAGCACAGGGTACTCCAGGAGCTAATACAGAATTCTAGGAAAGGGAGACAAGAGGGACCTCTTAATTTCAATTATCTTTGAACTAGTCAGAGATTTGCTTTCCAGCTGGGGCTTTCTAAACTAGTTTTCAAAGAACAATGTTTTAAGCAGCCTAAACTGAACCAAGAATCTTAATAAAAACTGCACATTAGCTTAATGATAAAAAATCTTTAGATAAGAGAGGTTAAGTTTTTTAATTTAACATGAAGTATCAACCTGAATTTTCTCCATAAGCAATTATACCCTTTAAAATAAATGACCTTCTTCAACTTATCATGTAAACTCAATATTAATGTTAGATCAGAATTCCACTGCTTTGAGTCAAATGTTCTAAAATTCAGATGAACAATATAATCTTTAAAATAAGTTTCAAGATTATAAAACAAGAGCAGTTGCTGATTAACATACTGTATCTAATAAGGCTTGCTATTTATTTTTAGCATTTAAACTAGGCTATAAAAATGACTTCAGGATGTTTGCATGCCTGCATATGTACTTATAAAAATGGAAATAAAAACTATTCATATAAAAGCTGAAATATTCTATTTGACCAATACTTAGTCCATTTTCTAGACATTATCTAGACTTCTCCTGTGCCCATCTTATATAGCTTTCTAAAATCCAGTTTTACCAAACAAACAAAATCCAAAACCACTAAGTGAGCAAGAACCCTCCTCACCCTCCACGATGATGTGGTAGCTGATCACCTGTCCCTAAGCACAAATCCCATCATTTCAGGTCAGCTCAAATCGCCCCTTCTCCTGCAGTACTTCTTAGCAGTTCCCCACCCCCATCCTCAACTTGCTCAATGGCTTGAAGTACCCATGATGCATTCAACAAGAGCCCAGTCTCCTTCAGTGAAAAGTACCACTGAAGAATCCCTATCATATGTCATGCATTGTTGACTTCCATGACTCCCATGAGAGGCCTCATCCTTTCTGAGAAGTGGATAGATAGGAGGGGGGTAAGGAAGGAGATGGGAGGAGAGAAGGGAAGGAAACTGTGGCTGGCCCATAAAATAAATTTTAAAAATTAATTTTAAAAGAATCCATATCATAATCAAACATCTTAATAAATTTCCATCATCCAGATAACCCTGTAGACATATATAAGCAAAAATATGCAGTTAAAAAATTAGAAAAGTCAAACGCAGAAGAAATGCGGAAATGAGGTAACCCCTCCCTCCAAACATATACATGCATCAGAGAAAAGCACCATTAACACTTTTTTTTCCCATCTCTTCCAGATAAATGAACTGTTCTTGGGTATGCACTAAAAGAATGAGACTATGCTTGTTGTTTAGCATCTTGCTTTTATATTCAATGACATACTCTGTAAGTCTTTATCTGTATAAACGGACCCACCTTATTCCATTTTACACACATAACACAATAACAATAAAATAGTTGTTTATTGATGTATTTCCTGCTGTTTTCTTATTACAAATAATACTGCAATATCATTGTGTGTATGTATTATGTATGCATGTTCATCCTGGCAAACTGGCAAATATATCTTGAGAGTAAGTTACACACATTTAAAAGTTGTTCTGAGTGTTCACATCAATCTATATATTCATAGTGCATACACGTATCCATTCACCTATGTACTTGACAATACTGATATTAAAATGTTGCCATTCTGAAAGGCAGAGAAGTGGGACCATACTGAACTGTCTTTATCCCTCCAGCCCTCTTCCTCATCATCTACCACCTCCTCTTCATAGTCCCTTTTATTTTTGCTATTGCTGCTACTTACAGAAATTTAATCCCAAGTGTTTTCTTCTTTCCTCTTGGTCTATTCAAGGACTCAGCTATTTATCTACCTATCACCTCTCCCATTTCATTAATCTTCAATGAGAACTGAGTCTACTATAATTTTAGCGTGTATATTAGAATCAAAGTGAGAATCATGATCACTTTTCCAGAATTTTCTTCATTATTTTCATTTTTCTTAGGTGAACTTTTCATATAAAAAAATCTTTTTATATTTCAATTGGGACTTACTAAGTACAAAACTTTTAGAAAAGCTGATGCTGTCTTTGTGGGATCCACATGTATGTGGATAAACATGCATGATACTTTTGTCTTAGTTTGTCTTTCTACTCAAAGGCATGGTATGACTTAACATTTAATAATCTTTTATGGTCTAGACATTTCTAAAGCTATGGATATTTATCTATTACTGTGCAACTGTCAACTTACTTTTATTTCCTAATTCTCCTGAATATTCTAATATGTAATCATCTTGTCTGCAAATGATTTCATAGCTTACTTTACAAAAGTTACACCTTTTATATGCCTCATGTCTACAGTATTAACTAGAACTTTCACAATGGTATTAAGTAATGTTTTTAGATCCAATTTAATTCTGATACCCAATATAGCATCCTGAGAAAATATCAAAATATAAAAAAGAATGAAAAGTCACAAAAACCATGACACTAACATTTGAAGAAGCTCTTTTGGAGTTTGATTAAATAAAATGACAGATTTTAGACTAAATAGCCACCGCTCTTAATCATTGCTAATGTAGTATCTAATGTCTATCAAGCTGTGTCCATAGCGACATCTTAGCATGAAGTTCCTTTAGGGGATCACAATGAACAGAGGATGTGATGTGTTCAAAGGGATTCCAAACACAGCTATCTCCCTGCTCTTGCACCTCTGTCTACTCCATGAGACTGCTCAGCCTGTTTTGCAGAACTGATGTTTTCTGTGAAACCCTTTTCCTTACACCTAATCAGTGCCCCTTCAAGAATACAGCTTCTGTCTCCTGGCTTCTTCTAGAGAGTGTGTTGCATCATGTATTTGAAACTCTATACAGGCTCTTACCGTTTACTGTACAAAGAAGTTAAAATTTCACAATCCACTCCACAGAGACCTTCTGACTCTACTGAAGCTCCCATTGCTTCCTTTCACTGAAAAAGATTACACCTACAAAAAATTTACACACACCCTCTCTCCCATTTATACCTTTGTTTTTTTTTTTGTTTTTTTCTAGACAGGGTTTCTCTGTGTAGTCCTGACTGCCTGGAACTCACTCTGTAGACCAGGCTGGCTTCAAACTCATAGAGATCCACCTGACTTTGTCTCCAAGAATGTTGGGATTAAAGGCATGCCCTACCACCACCCAGCTCATTTATATATGCTTAATTATGAAATAATGCACATATATAAAATTGCCTGAATATTATGGGAAATTTCTGGAATATTACCTATTATTCTATAGCCTTTTTTCCCATTCAAAAAGTTATACAAAAGTGTAAAGCATAACATTATAATCATGCATCTCCTCTAGACTTTTAACATATTATTTAACTAATTCTAAAGTATCCATGACCCCATCTCAACCAATTTTGCTAAGCATTGGAGAAACACAGCACCCTGAAGATCACTGGCTGGAAGGAGACTCTGCAAAGCTCTTGGCAAACTCTGAGGATGCTCTTTGGCGCAGTGGAACAGGATGTTCTGCAATGCAAGAGTGGCCCTACTGTTCTTCTCATCTCTGAATAGTCACTTCTCTCTGTCTCCATCATTCCTTTTAATGCTACAAGCTAGGTATTTTATCAAGTTTGGATAAAAGTAAAAATTATTTAAAATATATTAAATCTAAATTCCTATTTTAACAGCTTTTGGAAGTAGGTAAGAATGGAAAACAACTCACTTTCTAGAGGTGAATGCTGCCAAACAGATCTCAAGGAGCAGCATTATCACCATCTACGTCCCTCTCTCCCAAATCAATCTTCCCATGTAGCCTCCCTCTCCAGCTAAGATATTAATGATCTTGCTTAATCTGTGCTGTTTCTGTCCAGAAAGGCCTGGGTGAAACCTTGGGTCCGTGCCTCCCGACTGACACTGCAGACCCTTAAACTCTCTACCTAACAACTTTAGCCACTTTACACAGCAGCTTAACTCTTAACTACTCAACAGATGGAGGTGCTATGACTCCTTGACATTCAAGAGGCTAACTAATCATTCCATGCAAGTTTAGCTACTAGTATCATTATACTGAAAAGTAAAATGTCCATCTATTTATAAGAATGATATCTAGATGGGTTATTTGGATCTAAAATTGTCATTAAAAAAGATCATGTTTTATTGTAACAACACACAGTTTTCAAAAAAAACCATAAATGCCAGGTCTACCTGGCTCCAGGGCATTAGAAGCAGCTGGGGAGAGATTTTGGGGGTCACGTTTCTACAGAATATTCCTGGCATTTGATGTCTAGAGGCAGGGAGGACAAATAACCACAGAAAGTCCCAAAGAGACACACTGAAAACAAGATATCAAACAGGAATTTCTAATAAAAAGAACACTGGGTCAGTCGAGATCAAAATTTGTAGTTTGAATATAGACTAGAGCTCGTAAAGAAGATGATCCTCAGGGAAGCTGTGGCTATTAAGTGGGATAAACATTCACCTGCTGATCTGCAGTCTAACAGGTATAACGTCAAGCACATATTGCTCTACTACACCACTAAGAAAAGTACAGTACAGTTTATTATTGGTGTATGTTCTGGGCTCTGACTAAGTACTGACAGAACAACACACATTGATGTCAATTCAAAACAAAGGGAAATTTATTTAAAATAAATTTCTTTAGTTTTTTTCCATACTGAAATCTCTAAAATATCAGGTTTTATGTGTCTCACCAATGCTGATACCTAGCAAAAATAAGCAGTCATTTCAGCATTAAAACTCTGTAGTGCTATACTCAATATTGCAACTACTTTTGGCTTACCTCATATGGTAGTTTATCAAAATACCCATTATTTGGCCCATCCCCAAGGGCAGCACTGCTAAACTTTTTGTTAAGGCCATCCATTCCACAGCCGTCCTTTTCTTCATAGTCATCTTCTAGATCATTCATGTCAACAAGGGAAGTCTTGAGAGAGAGTAGGGGCTTGTCCTTCGTACCATGGAGCACAACTGCATCTAATTCGGTGTAATAATCCAGAAGAGAACTATTTACTTCCAGTCGTATAAGATTTGTGGGGAAATTTATCTGCTTAATACAAGGTTTAAACTGGCGAGCCTGGGAAGCATTCACCTTCGTAGGTCTCTCTGACCAAAGAATCTCCCACCTGCCAAAGAAAGAAACGCCGCTGCAGTTTAGAATGAGGTCTGCTGGTGCTGCTAGTGTGCATCCCCGACCCAACTCATACAGTGTGAAACAAAGGAAAAACAGAGTGAACAGAGTCAAACACAGAGTCACTTCAAAAAAAATTAAAAATACTAAATGTCAGATAGCTCTACTTAAAATATTTTGACAAGCCCTCCAAATTTTGGTTGCATTTTTCCCAAAATTTCACATTGGCTAAAGATGAGAATCAACAGTTAAAGGTATCTGAAGAACCAAATTCAGTATTACAGAATGATAAACACTGAGAGAGAAGACACACAGAGGACAAAGTGTCCGCTGTGCACATCCTCCAAGTCAGGAGCAAAGCTGATCCTTTTACGTAATAAAGGTCTCCTCTCCAGCATTTCTATTTTTGTTACTAGCCTCTTACAAAACTCAAAATTCCATGTTCCTTTTGTGTACAGGAGTGCATGTGTGTGTGGAGGCCGGAGATAACCATGAGTATCATTCCTCAATCACCACCCACTTTATTCTGTTTAGTTTTTAATCACCGTCTCCATTTCTGCCCACACTGAGCTCACAAGTGCACACCACCATGCCCGGCAGAGTTCTGGGAATGAAACTGGGGTCCTCAGAACTTTACTGACTGAGTCATCTCCTTAGCCTTCAAGCAATGTTTTCCTGTTCTTGAAATTCAGTCATTAAATCCTTTCCAGATTTCATGAAACTGTCTCATATGCCCTTAACCTGAATAGTCATTTAATTATTCTTTTAGCCATACCTATATCCCTAATATGTAGCAAGTATCTAACAAATAACAAAAGAATAACATCCTCCCTGTCCTCACAATAGGGCTCCCACTTCTCCGGCAAACTATCCTTATGCTTTTCTCAGCACATTTATAACTAGCTTGAGTCTAAGCTCATTCCAATGGAATGTCCAAGGCACTTCTATTACTACCCCATGTCCAAACAAGTCTTCTTACAAAATTTTTCTCCAAAATCCACGTCTCATGCCCAGTTCTGCACAACACCTACAGCGGCCTCCCCTCCCTCTTTGTCCTCATTCCCAGAAAACTAAGCAGACCCCACCACCTCCTCCTAGCCCATCCCCATTCCTGAACGTCAGCTCCATAAGTCTAAAATTAATTAATTAATTAATTAAATTAAAATAAATTAAATTAGAATTACACCAGACTTCTCAGAGGATAGATGTGCTGCAGATTCTAAGAAACTATAGTTGCCAGCACAGATTACTATATCCACCAAAACTTTTAGTCACCAGAGATGGAGAAAAAAAGACATTAAATGATAAAACCAAATTTAATCAGGATCAAAATAATATAAAAGCAGCCATGCTAGAAGAAAAAAATCTAACCAAAAGAGGTTAACTACATAAAAGAAAAGAGAGAAAAAGAATAATAAGAAAAAAGGAAATAAATAATCTCAGACAAGCAATGTCAAAAAGGGAAACACACACACACATACACACACACACACACATAACCACCATCATCACTATCACCACCACCACCACCAACAACAACAATAAATAACAGTAATTGACAATCATTGGTCACTGATATGTCTCAACGTCGAAGGTCTCACCTCCCCAATAAAAAGAAACACACAGACCACAGACTAACAGAATGCATGTGAAAAAGGTATCCATCCTGCCGGGCGGTGGTGGCGCACGCCTTTAATCCCAGCACTCGGGAGGCAGAGGCAGGCGGATCTCTGTGAGTTCGAGACCATCCTGGTCTACAGAGCTAGTTCCAGGACAGGCTCCAAAACCACAGAGAAACCCTGTCTCGAAAAAGCAAAAAAAAAAAAAAAAGGTATCCATCCTTCTGCTGCATCCAAGAAACACATCGTAACATCAAGGACAGACATTACCTCAGAGTGAAATGATGGGAAAAGATTACAAATAAACAGATCGAAGAAGAAAGCTGTTGCAGCAATCTTAATTTAGGACAAAATAAACTTTAATCAGAAGAGATAGTGAAGGATACTACATACTCATCAAAGGAAAAATTCATCAAGAGAACATTTCAATTCTTAATATCTATGCCCCAAACACAAGAACACTCAAATTCATAACAGAAATACTACTATAATTTAAATCACATATTGACCCTTATACACACTGATGGATATTTTTGGTTGCCTATTTGGCTACATCTGGAATGAACTATTCCAGAAATGGAGGGCACACCTGTGAGAGACTTTTTGCTTGGTTTGAAGTGAGTGAATTCACTTCTAGTTGGGACATTTAAGAAAAACCTTTGATCTGGAGGTTGAGGCAGAGAAACACACTTGCCTTTAATTTGGATCTTGAGAGGAGAAAACACACCTTTAATCTGGTTACACTTTCTGCTCGAAGTCTATATTGAGACATGGAATAAAGAAGCATTTGCTCTTTCCCTGATTGCCCTCACCTTGCTAGTAAATCCATTCCTTTACTAGCATTAGAGCCTACTTCTTTGGATTCTAGAATGCACTGAAGACCAAGCCAGTCTTCTGGACTGAGCAACTTCTAGATTCTTAGACTTTTGTTCATAGTCAGTCAATGCTGGATTAGTTTGGCCACAGCTTGTAAGTCATTCTAATAATTCCTCTCTCTCTCTCTCTCTACACACACACACACACACAAACACACACACACACACAAAGAAATTCATTCTGTATGTTCTCCTACCCTAGAGAACCCTGACTAACATACACACACACTGATGGTGGAAGGAGACTTCAATACCCTACTCTGTTCAACAGACAGGTCATCCAGACAAAAGCTAAGTAGAGAGATGCTGGAGCTAACTGATACTATAAACCAAACTAACAGAATATTTCACCCAAACACAACAGAATATACCTTCTTTTCAGGACCTCAAGAAACTTTCTCCAAAACTGACCACAAATTCAGGCACAAAATGAATCTCAATAGATACAAGAAAACTGAAATAATACCCGGTATTTATTACCGTGGATTAGAGCTGGATAACAACAACAGCAGGAAAAAAAATTTACAAACTCATGGAAACTAAACAACTCATTACTGAATGAAAAATGGGTCAAGACAAATTAAGAAAGAACTTAAAGACTTTCTAAAATTCAATGAAAATAAATACACAGCATACTCAAACTTATGGGACATAATAAAGGAAGTTCTAAAAGACAAATTCACAGCACTAAATGCCTACATAAAGATTTAGAGAGATCTTGGCCTTTTCTCCTGCAACTTTGGTGGAACTCTGAAACACAGCTTGCTCCAATTCTGAGGGCACTTAAGAGCTTGCTCCAATACTGAGGGGAATTAAGAGGTGAGTGAATAGCCATGTGGCAGGACACCCCACTCTCTAAGCCCTCCACAGTGGGACAAAACCCCAGGCCCCTTCCCCCAACTCCCTCAGCTTTTCCAGACAGTCAGCAGGAAAGTTCTCTGCAGAAGGCTCCCCCAGTACCCAACCCCATCCACCGGACCCTACAAACTACTAGTCCCATCCCACCCCCAAACTCGCCTATCTTCCTGTAACCTCAGTGGAACTCTGAAACATAGCTTGCTACAATTCTAAGGAGACTAAGAGCTTGTTACAATACAGAGAGGACCAAGAGCTTGCTATAATACTAAGGGGACCAAGAGCTTGCTACAACACTAAGGGGGTCTAGAGAGAGGACCAAGAGAGAAAACCAGGAAAGAAGAAAAGAGAGCAGACTTAGAGAGACCTCAGAGGTTTCCTGAGACACAGACATTGACAGTACAGAGCAGACTAAAAAAATTCCCAAACACTCAGACAGCCACTGCAAGGATTGAACCAAAATGCAAAGACACTGCCGGCCTCATTTGAAGAAAAAGATGGGTAAGCGCCAATGCAAGAATTCATCCAAAAACCTAAAAAGCAACATGGTATCACCAGAACCCAGTGGTCACCTAACAGGAAGACTTAATTATCCCAACCCAGAAGCAGCAGAAGAAAACAACTTTAAATGTAACTTTATTAAAAAGGAAATGAAAAACTCACTTAAAGAAATGGAGGAAAGATAAAAAAAATTGGAAGAAATTAATAAATCCCTCAAAGAAACTTAAGGAAACCAAGAAAAAACAATCAAACAGTTCAAGACTTGAAGACTGAAATAGAGGCAATAAAGAAAACACAAACTGAGGGAATTCTGGATATGGAAAATCTGAGAAACAAACAGGAACTACAGAGATAAGTATAACCAACAGAATACAAGAGATAGAAGAAGGAAGCTCAGGTATTGAAGATATTGCAGAGGAAATAGACTCATTAATCAAAGAAAACATTAAATCCAACAAATCCTTACCACAAAACACCTAGGAAATCTGGGACAACATGAAAAGATCAAACCTAAGACTAAAATGGGTAGAAAAGAAGAACTCCAGCTCAAAGGCACAGAAAATATATTCTACAAAATCATAAAAGAAAACTTTCCCAACCTAAAGAGGGATATCCCTATGAAGGTACACAAAGCTTATAGAACACCAAACAGACTAGATCAAAAAAAGTTCCCTCATCATATAATAATCAAAATGCAAAACCATACAGAATAAAGAAAGAATATTAAGAGGAAAGACGACAAGTAACATATAAAGGTAGACCTATAAGAATTTCACGACTTCTTAATGGAAACCACAAAAGCCAGAAGGTCCTGGGCTGATCTGCTGCAGACACTAAGAAACCATGGATGCAAGCCAAGACTACTATACCCAGCAAAACTTTCAATCACCATTGATGGAGAAAACAAGATATTCAATGACAAAACCAGATTTAAACAATATGTATCCACAAACCCAACCTTACAGAAAGTACTAGAAGGAAAACCCCAACACAAGGAAGCTAATAAAACACAGATATCTGATAACCCCCCCCCACCAGCATAACCCAAAGAAGGGAAACACACAAACACTACTACCAAAAGATAACCGGAGTTAACAACCACTGGTCATTAATATCTCTTAATATCAATGGACTCAATTCACCTATAAAAAGACCCAAACTAAAAAAAAAAACTCTAATAAAAAACTCCTACAGCTGATAAATACCATCAGTGATGTGGCAGGATACAAAACCAACTCAAAAAAATCAGTAGCCCTCTTATATACAAATGATAAAGAAGCTGAGAGGGAAATCAGAGAAACATCACCTTTCACAATATCCACAAATAACACAAAATATTCTGAGGTAACACTAACCAAAGAAGTGAAAGACCTATTCAATAAGAACTTTAATCTTTGAAGAACAACATTGAAAAAGATACCAGAAAATGGAAAGATCTCCCATGCTCTTGGGTGGGTAGAATCAACATAGTAAAAAATGGCAATCTTACCAAAAGCAATTTATAGATTCAATACAATCCCCATCAAAATCACAACAAAATTCTTTACAGACCTTGAAAGAACAATAATCAACTTCATATGGAAATCAAAAAAAAAAAAAACAGAATAGCCAAAACAATCCTATACAATAAAGAAACTTCCAGAAGGATCACCATGACTGATATCAATCTCTACTATAGAGCTACAGTAAGAAAAACAACTTAGTACTGGCATAAAAACAAGGAGGTTGACCAATGGAATTGAGTTGAAGACCCAGATATTAAATATCCATACACCTATGGACACCTGATTTTCGACAAAGAAACTAAAATTATACAATGGAAAAAAGAAAGTATCTTCAACAAATGGTGCTGACATAACTGGATGTCAATGTATAGAAGAACAGAAATAGATCCATATTTATCATCATGCACAAAACTCAAGTCCAGATGAATTAAAGACCTCAATATAAATATGACCACACTGAAACCCATAGAAGAGAAAGTGGGAAGTAGTCTTCAATACATGGCACAGGAGACTATTTCCTAAATATAACCCCAGTAGCACAGACAATAAGAGCAACAATAAATAAATGGAACCTCCTGAAACTGAGAAGCTTCTGCAAAGCAAAGGACACAGTCAATAAGACAAAAAGGCAGTTCTACTTTAAGGAAAAAAATCTTCACCATCACCACATCAGACAGAGGACTAATCTCCAAAATATATAAAGAACTCAAGAAATTAGACATCAAAATTCTAAATAACTCATTTAAAAATGGGGTACAGAACTAAGCAAAGAATTCTCAACAGAAGAATTTCAAATGGCCAAAAGATACTTAAGGACACGTTGAACTTCCTTAGCTATCAGGAAAATGCAAATCAAAACAACTCTGAGATACCATCTTGCACCTGTCAGAATGGTTAACACCAATGACAGCTTATGTGGGAGAGGATGTGGAGTAAGGGGAACACTCATCCATTGCTGGTGGGAATGCAAAGTTATACAACCACTTTTGATATCAGTGTGGCGGTTTCCCACTCATAAGTGGTTTTTAAACATAAAGCAAAGAAAACCAGCCTACAAATCACAAGCCCAAAGAACTTAGACAACAATGAGGACACTAAGAGAGACTTACATAGAGCTAATCTCATAGGAAGTAGAAAAAGATAAGATCTCCTGAATAAATTGGGGGAGGGGAGAGGCAGGGAGGGGAGCAGAGAAAAATGTAGAGTTCACTAAAAATCAATTAAAAATTAATTAATTAATGCCAAAAATCATCCTTCATGATCAAGCAGAATTCATCCCAAAGATGAAGGGATGGTTAAACATATATAAATCAATAAATGTAATCCACCATATAAACAAACTGAAAGACAAAAACTACATGATCATTTCATAAGATATAGAAAATTTCTTAAAATCAAATTCAAAACCCCTCCATTATTAAATTCCTAGAGAGATTAAGCATACAAGGGATAGGCCTAAATATAATAAAGGCAGTTTACAACAAGACTACTGCCAACATCAACTTAAATAAGAGAAACTCAAAGTAATTCCACTAAAATCAGGGTCAGGGACAAGTTAGCCCACTCTCTCCATACATAGAGGACTTATCTAAAGCATTAAGATAACTCTAGGAAATCAAGGGTATAAAATTGGTTAAAAAAAAGAAGATGAAGAAGTCAAGGTATCTTTATTTGCAGATGTATACACATTAAAGACCCTAAAAATTCCACCAATGTTTCCATATCCAACAGCTGATAAACATTTTGAGTAAAGTAGCTGGATACAGAGTAAATTTAAAAAAAAAAAACAGTACCCTCCAATATATAAATGATAAATGGACAAAGAAATCAGGGAAACAACACTTTTCACAATAGTCTCAAATAATATAAAATAGCTTGGAGTAACTCTAACCAAGGAAGCAAAGACTTCTACAATAAAAATGCCAAGTCCTTGAAGATAGAATTAAAGATATTAGAAGATGGAAAATTCTAGGATTATAGATCAGAAGTATTAATACAGTAAGAATGGCCATCCCAACAAAAGCAACCTGCAGATTCAACTTAATTTCCACCAAAATTCCAACATAATTATTTGAAAGACAGATTTTGAAAGGACAGTTCTCAACTTCATAATAAAAAAAATTCAGGATAGCATAAATGATCCTGAATAATAAAAGAACTGTATGAGACATCACCATCCCAATTTCAAGCTGTACTACAAAGTTACAGTGATAAATACTGCATGGTATTGGCACAAAAAGTTACATCAATCATTGGTATTGAATTGAAAACCCAGACATAAATCCAAACACCTATGGACACCTTATATTTATGAAGAAACACACATTAGGGTGAAAAAAAAAAAAAGACAGCATCTTCAACAAATGATGCTGGTCAAACTGGACAGCTATATGTAGAAGAATCCGAATAAAATCCCTACTTATCACCCTGCACAAAACTCAACAACCAATGCATCAAAGACCTCAACATAAAGCCAGATAAACTAAACTGGGAAGAAGAGAAAGTGGGGACAGCTTCAAATTCACTGGAACAGGAAAAGACTTTCTCGAGAACACTGTTACCACAGGCAGTAAGATCAACAATGAATAAATAAGACCTCATGACTGAGAAGTCTGCATGGCAAAGGACACTATCATACGGAAAAGCAGCAGTCAACAGTATAGGTAGAGATTTTACCAACTACACGTCTGACAGATGGCTAATATCCAAAATATATAGAGAACTCAAAAAGCTAGATATCAAAAAACAGATAAACTAATTTCAAAATGGGGTACAGTTCTAAACAGAGAATTCGCAACAGAAAAATCTCAAGTGGCTGAAAAACACTTAAAGAAATGTTCAACATCCTTAGCCATCGGAGAAATGCAAATCAAAACTATGCTGAAATTGCATCTTACGCCTGTTATAATGGCTAATGTCAATAAAATAAGTGATAGCTCATGCTTGTGAGGATGTGGAGCAGAGGGAAAACTCCTCCATTGCTGGTGGGAGTGTAAACTTGTACAGCCACTATGAAAATCAGTGTGGAGGTTCCTCATGAAGATGGAATCTATGATTCTTGAGCATATACTCAAAGAATGTTTCATCCTACCCACAGAAACACTTGCTCAACTATATTTCACTGATGCTCTATTGATAATAGCCAGAAAACGGAAAACAACCTAGATGCCCCTCAACAGGAAAATTGATCAAGAATATATGGTAAATTTGCACAAAGGATTATTACTCGGTTGCTTGAAAAAATGAAATCATGAATTTTGAGACAAATGGATGAAACTAGGAAAAAAATCATCTTGTATGGGTTGTCCCAGACCCAGAAAGACAAAATGGTATGTATTCACTTAAATGTTCTATTGCTGTGAAGAAACACTATGCCCATGGCAACTCTTATGATGGAAAGCATTTAATTGGGGCTTGCTTACAATTCAGAGATTTATCCATTATCAGCATGGTAAGAAGCATGGTAGTACACAGGAAGCAATGGTGCTGGAGAAGGAGCAGGAGAGTTCTACATCTAGATTGGCAGGCAGCAGGAAGAGAGAGTGCCAATGAACCTAAAACCCCAACATCCTCCAACAAGGCCATACCTCCTAATCCCCCTCAAGTAGTACCACTCCCTAATGACAAAGCATTCAAATATATGAGCTTTTGGGGGCCTTACCTATTCAAACTATCACATTTTATTCCCTTGACCCCACTGGCTTATAGACCTATCACAATGTAAGCATGCATTCAGACCAACTTCAAAAGTTCCTATAGTCTAAATAGTCTCAACACTGTCTAATAGACCAAAGTTCAAAGTCTCTTCTGAGACTCAAGGCAGTCTTTTAAGTGTAACCTCTGCAGAATAAAAAATATCAAAAAGTAGATCACATACTTCCAACAAGACAAAATTTTATTCTTATTTATTGTTAACTAATATCAACTGAGCATATATGTCCTGTTTTCTTTATCAGTTCATCTGTTGCTGAGCACTTAGGCTGATTCTATATTATGAACAGTGCTGCAGTGGCCATGGAAACACGACTGTTTCTGGTTAGATGATTTTGGATATGTTCCACAGTGGAATGCTCCATGGGAATTCCAGTAAACTTATCCCCAGGGGGATCAAGGACCATAAAACAAGGAACAGTAACAGGAACTTTTATAGTTCATAGACCATAATAATCACCCCTCTCTGTTATCCTTAAAAGGTTTTCTTCTGAAGATTAAAAACAAAACACATCCAATAAAAGACCTTGCATTTGTACTTAGAGACATCAGTCCAGGCCATCGCTAACTGGAAAGTAACAAGCTGCCATTCTCTGTGAAAGGTCTGGCCAATTCTGACTTGATGATAAAATCACGGTCCTTGAGCTACAAGGACAAGAGAACTGGACTTGGCAATTCATGAAACTGCTGCTTAAGCAACTTCCTTTGGCAGCAAATTCTCCCACGGCAGCCTCTGCGGCTCTCCTAACTTCACTGCATTTTAAAAGTGTTTTGAGTACTCAAAAAACAAACAAATCTCTGAGCTTTATCCCCAAATAATATAATCCCAGTTTCTTTAGCATGACATAAATTTGTTTTCTTCCCAACCTTCTTTCTCTTTCTTCCAAACTGGAAACCCGAGCTAGTCTATTCTCTGATCCTCAGCCACGGGTCACTGTGTCCTATCTCTTTTCCTTTCCTTTTAAGAAGGCACTAGGCAAAAAGCCCAAAAGACACTGAAATCTAGCAGAACTCCCTATGCTGTTGGCAAACAATGAAAATCACAAAAAATAGTAAGCTGAGCATCCAAACTGCCTAGGCTCCCCCAAAGCCAGTATGTGCAGTAGGATCAAAAACCCATTGCCATTGTTCTTGAGTTCTCAGTAGTCCTCATTGTCTGCTATGTAAGTCCGGTTTTATCCCATGCTTTTTCAGACCCAGGCTAGCTGGTCTTGGTGAATTCCCGAAAGATCATCCCCATTGTCTCAGTGTGTGGGTGCACCCCTCGCGGTCCTGAGTTCCTTGCTCGTGCTCTCCCTCCTTCTGCTCCTGATTTGGACCTTGAGATTTCTGTCCGGTGCTCCAATGTGGGTCTCTGTCTCCAATAGGAAAGCATGCCTTTTAAAGTTTTGAATGTTTGAGACTGTACAAAGTTCATTCCTGCATACAATTCCTGGACTACTCCAACACATTCTTTTACCCAAGTGTTTGTTTTAACTCCTTAAGGTCATGAAACTGGTCAATTAAAACAAGAGGCAACTGTCCAAGATATGACAATTCTCTTGACCACAAGAGAAAGGGAACTACCTTTTTACGCAAATACAAAAGCACATGAATAATTGTAAAACTGTTCTTTATTTAATATTCATGCTCATTTCATGTAAGCGACAGTAATTTGATGATAAATGGTATTCTTATTTCATTTGTCTTCTAGTGCCTATGTATTTAGAAAGTAAGTGGTCTGACAATTGTCATGTATTCTAGTTGGCAGCAGCTGACTCCTTTCTCCCGCTCCTTCCTGGTGTCTTCCAGAACACGTCCACAGTAAATAACTGCACAGGAGTAAGAATCTTCCCGTAGCTTCTAGAACACTACAGTCAAGACAGCTCTGAGAACTCAAATTCCAGAAAACCCTGTTTAAAACTTAAATCATTCTTCTGAGGTTTGCAGCCCCCAATAGCTTTGGCTCTTCTCGCTTCTTCAAACACTGATCTCACCATTGAAGGTGCTATCCTTCTCTACCGTTCTTAGCCCTGATGGAGCTACCCTCAACCCTGCATAAGTTCACTTTCTTGAAGAAGAAACTACTTGATTAGACTTCCCAGAGCCCCACACACATCAAGTTTTCCTCTGGCAAGCACATATCCCCAAAAATGTCACAGCCTCTTCCAGGATGGCCCATAAGCTCAGAACAAAAGCCATCTTTGTGTGCTTTGTTTCCAGCAAAGAAAGGATGTCCAATGAATGTTTCCCACTGTCTGAGGATACCCACCAAAATAGTAAGAGTCACTGAATCTGAGCAGAAGAACTGTAGGTATCTTTCTTTTCATTTTGTTTTTAGACAATGAAGCATCTATTAAGCTCACAGTCAGAGAAACTTAAGGAAGCCTTTTTTGAGCTTCGTGTGGAGGCTCATGTCTGTAAGCTCAGCACTTGGAATAGGAGGAAGGAGGACTGCTGTGAGTTCCAGGCCAGCTTGGGGCTAGAGTGAAACTCTCTCCAAAAACCAAACCAAAACAACATTCCTAATACGGCAGGAATAAATATTGATCTGACTCCTTTCCTCTTAATATTCACTCAAGTTTTCTGAGGAATAAAGCTAAAAAATAATCAGTAAAGCAAACCAGAGGCATCTACAAATTAAGTTTTAAAATTACACAATCTAATCAACTAAGCAGCAATGCCTGGGATCAGAGAAAAGGCTGCACGTGTTCCATAGATCTCAAACCTGTTCACAGTGTAGTAAAGAATGACAATATTATAAATAATTCTCATATGAGAAAAGATGCAAATTCTTGCTTTTTTTCTTTCTTTCAGGAAATAGCCTATATATAAAGCATTGATGGTTTTGTATTTTCATTAACAATACTGCACACAATAAATTATCAAAGCAGTTTCCAGCAATACTTGAGCTGACCTCTGTAATTGTTTCCTGGCAAAATAGGAACTTGCCTTAGAACTAAGGACAGAGACACAAGCCAGCAGTATGTCTTGGGAACTGCTCTCCACTCTGCTTTTCCTACACTAGCACTGGGGTCCCACAGTTCATTGGTACCTGTTAAAAAGGGTCTACAAACCACTCAGGTAGAATAAGCTCACAGGGCAAAGGTTTTTATCCTTTATACATGATGTTGATGTATTCTCGATACTCAGAACAACACCGAACATGACCGACACTATGGGCAATGAATGCGTAGCTAAGATTGACATAAAGATCTGAAAACTGAAGGATCAATAAGCAACAGAAGAAGAGACAAAACAATGATCAGATAAGCCAAGGAAAAGGCTATATAAATGGTTCTTAGATAAGGAAAAGATATTCCACCTCAGAGACAATGAAAGAATTTTAACAAAGGTAATAAAACGTAACATTTTCACCTAATAAATTACAAAACTATGAAACTTATTAATACTGCAAGTCTTTTGGCAAAGCAAACTTACATTTCTTGTGGAAATATAAACAGACAGGTACAGACCCTTTGGAGGGAAGTTTGGCTCCATGCATCAAAATACAAATCTGTATGCCCCCTTGGTCAAGAATTTCTTCTGAGACTCTATCCCCCACAAAGACTGACAGAAGAAGGAAGCCATGTGTGGTAACTTTATTCTCTGCATTAATCAATAATAGCAGAAGACTGGCAAAAGCTAAGTGCCTATTGGTTAAGGAGTAGTTAACAAACAGGACACACAGGGGGGACACATTCCATGCAGCTATAGGAAAGAAACAAAGGAACATTCTGCTTCATGGATACTGCTCAGGAGAGAAATAAACCAGAAACAAAATGACCTGAGTGGTAATTATTGTTTAGACAAAGAAAAATGCAAACTGTATTTGATTCCCTTCTATTTGCACTGAGAAATGAAAGAATACAAAGAAAACCTTATAAAGGGGAAGGGTGGGTTGCAGCACCTGGAGAGCACATGTATGGAAGGCTATGTTGTGGACATTCAGACAACTAACCTATGAGAGCGCATCACCTCCTCAAGGAATTATATAAAAACAAGAGTCCAGGGGTGCTCTACAGGTTAATGATATAAACAGACTGCTGGGGGAACACAGCAATTCCTTAGAAGTTAGCATTTATTTTTAAATGACTGTACAGACCGTGAAAACAGTCACCTACCATCCAGGCTAACCTCCTAAGGCATTACTCTATAGGCCTATCTTGATTGCACTTAAAAGTACGTAAAACAATTAGCATGACACTGGATTGAAACTCAGTTAGAAATACTGATACCCACTGACATGCAGATTACATCCAGTCCCCATTGTGTTAAACTATGCCTTTTCATTTATGGTAAATTCTGTGACAAGCAAATAGCATGAACTATGATCATAACGTGTGGTGTTTTAGGTAAAAAACATGCACTAAATTTTCATGTGACTGATCTCTCTTCTTCATCAGGACCTTAGTTTAAGTGACTTAAGAGGATGCTGCCAAAAAGAAAACAGAAAGAAAAAAAAAAAACACCTCCAGTACTGACACAACCCACTTCCATCC
>NC_022031.1:22531299-22537188 GCF_000317375.1 Microtus ochrogaster | reverse complement strand
GTGCGCCACCACCGCCCGGCGATGACCTGGATCATTAACAATGAGAAAATTAGTCTCACCTTACTTCGGTTGGGGGGCTTGGGGAGTAGGGATTTGCCGAACAAGCCAGAATTCTGATGACTGCTCCGGGATGGTAGGTCTCCAGGACATGAACAGCTGTAGGATACACTTGATGCTCAAAAGTAAGTTCCACGTAGTCCTGGCTCTGAAAATCGGATGGTGTTCTTCTGAACGGCAAGGAGGCACTAGGACACTGATCCCACCAGGTTCCGTAAGTTCGAAACACAGCTGTCTGAGTAAAGTCACCAGAACTTGGGAAGACATTTGGTCCACCTGCCAAATTCCACATGGTATAGGACATGCTATTCTCACTGCCATAGTGGGAACTGAAATCCACCACTTCTTTGGCATACTGGACCACCTCTGCGTTGAGAGGGGAAGTCCGGCTGTTTGATACTACAGTCCTATGGCTGTTCATCACATCTCCTCTTGTAGCTGTCCTGGCTCGGCGCCGAAGGCACATATAATAAAACATGGTCAGAACTGTTAACATGGGAAAGACTGGTGACATCTAGTCGTGAATTATGAAGCTTCAAAAGGTCAGGTGTCCTCAGTGAGATGCATGAATTCTGAAGGATGGTCTACAAAATGAATGGCTTGGTGAAGTAAAATAATTTAAATAAGCGGGAAAAAAAAGCATGGATACAGCAACAAAGAGGCTTTATCCCCAGTGTCATTTCCCAAAATGAAACTGAAAATGCAAGTTTTCAACTACAAATATCATCTCTGGCATGAACAATTTACCAAATGTAATTTGTAAGAAACTTGTATACATAGCTTTATGCTAAAGGGGGAACAAACTGCTGATATAAGACAATAGAAGACATATGAATACCAAAGTCATATTTTATATAAAATAACCAAAACTCAAGAAATACCAAATCCTTGAACTTTTAAAATTAGTTATTGAAAATGCATGGTGAACTATTAAAACACTACTTTTACCCTAAATCATCTTAGGCCCTGACAAGTGAACAATCAATCTCCTATTGTTAGGCACCGCAAGCACCTTTACCTGCTAAGCCATCCCCCACTCCTATGTTCCCTGTTTGTAATTATTCTTCTGTCCCAAACATGCTACATGTAGATTCTACATTAAGGGAATACAGTTTTTTGAGATGACAGTTAATTCAGACCAACATAATTAACAGCAATACATATCACAGCCCAAACGACAGGATTTAATTTATACCCACAGCAGTGTTTGTTAGTGGCCAGCTACTCACCCTTGCTAGAATGATCACGGAACACACACAGGAAGAACAGGAGCTGGCACCCATCCACGTGTCTGAACCATACATGCTGCTTTCAGGTACAGATGCTGAAACGAGACGTCCTGAAACAGAGTTTGTTAAACAAGCATTTTTATTTCTAAGTTAGGAAGTATTCCAAGAGAAACACATTTACAAAATTTTGTTACGTTGATAGAAAAGTGATGTGGTAGAAAAAAAGCAGAAAATAATTAAAAAAACAAACCCTCCCAACTAGGCTATATTTCTCAGAACTTTTTGGATAATCCTACATTAATACTTTGTTTTGTTTATTGTTTTTCGAGACATGGTTTCTCTGTAGTTTTGGAGTCTTATCCTGGAACTTGCTCTGTAGTCAGGCTGACCTTGAACTCACAGAAATCCACCTGTCTCTGCCTAAGTGCTGAGATTAAAGGCGTGCACCGTCACTGCTCAGCTCTGAATTAAAAATTTTTTTAAATTTGTTTATCAGAATTTGATAAAAGTATAGCAAATCACACCTAATGGGAGGTTTTAAACTGTGGCTTTGTTTCAAACTATGCCTGAAGAAATATCCTAGGGGGAGTCACACAGGGTTTTACATGTCTCGAACCTAGACCAGTTTGTAACCTTCAACAGTCAAGAAGATCCCAGGCAACCACACTGGTCTCAAGCCATCATCCCTACTCACTTGCAACAGACCCTCACCAAAGAGCTACACCCTGTCAATGGGGACAAGGAAAACGAACACTTGTTTTGTAAAGCCCTGGCTCCAGCTTCCTCTAAATAGAACTAAATACACAACTTCTCTTTTTTTTCTAGTATAGCGATGCTTTAGCATCCAAAACTCAAGCACTAACACTAAGATCACAAAATATGACCGGTATTAATTCATTCAACACTCCAGTGACTCTTTCTGATATGCAAGATACAATCTACACTCCTTACAATAAGGCAAGCCAGAGAGTACTTCTTTGCTAACCTAGAAAATCAACTTTTTTTTTCTTTCTTTTTTGGTTTTTTTGAGACAGGGTTTCTCGGTGTAGCCCTGGCTGTCCTGATACTCACTCTGTAGACCAAGCTGGCCTCTGCCACCCAAGACCTGGGATTAAAGGTGTGTTCCACACTATCTAGCAAAAACCCAGTTCTAACCCTTACATTTTAGTGCATGTCTCAATAGTCACTTCTTTTCTACCCATGAGGCCTTGGGGTAGCAAGCCTACTTTCCTGCAGCAAACGGTCCTGCATTTTTTTCAGAACAGTTTTAGCAGGGTTTATATTTAGGAATATTTTGTTGTTTTGTTTTGTTTTGAAGATCACCAGGCAATGATCTTCATTTCTTTCCTTCGTTTTAAATTAATTAATTTTTTCATTTATTCTATAACCTGAATGCAGCTTTCCCTCCCCCCTGTTCCCAAACCCTCCACCTACCTTCCTTCTGCCCCCTCCCATTCACTCCTCCTCCACCTCTGTTCAGGAAGGGGTGGGCCTCCTATGGGTGCCAACAAAGTATGGCATATCAAGTTGAGGTAGGGCTAAGCTCCTCTCCTTTTGTTAAGGCTGGGCAACATAACCCAGCAGGTCTTCATTTCTCAATATGCAGCTTGGTGCATATTCTGTACTTCAGCATGCTAATAGAAAAAGGTGAAACAAACCAAAAGAGCATAAACTAATCTAAAAACATACAGCAGTATCTTCTGCATCTCCACTCTAGTCTAAACACACCAAGATGCTATCTAAAATGCTAACTAGTGCATAGTAAAGGATTAAGCTTAAAACAAGTGTAGAAAATGCAGTTGTGAGAAACAGAGAGGAGTCCAGAGCAGAGGACTGACTTGGGCTAACCTGACTGGTGGATTACTTCATCAGCCAGAATGATTACAACAGAACACACTAACCAGAGAGAAAATTACTAGTGTCCACAGACGCAGGTCATGTTTGGAAAGAGCTTCACGAAGCCCAGTTCAGGAGGAATCCTGTCTAGGAACCAGGGATAAAAACGGGCTCTCCTGCCAAAACTCCATATGCATAACATCAACTCAAATCAGGTGTGTGCCATGCACAGGGCCTAAGTGTGTACCACCTTCACAGTGTGGGATTCCTCCCAACAGAGTGAAAATACTGGAAAAGCAAAACTAGTTCCAACTGGGGACATTTTTGGACTTGGAAGGCACAAATATAAAGCCTCTTTATAAGGTTGTTTTCACAGAGGAAAAAACTGAACCCTTACTGAAGATGCGTGTCAGTGAAAAAGCAGTCACTATAAAATAAATTACAAAGGGAGTAAGCTTCTGAAGCCAGGAAAGAGGAATTTGCATTCTCAGGAACAAGGAAATTTAGGACAAGCAGAGCAAGACCTTGTGGGAAAAGGCAGTGAGAAATTCAGGGAGGGAGAGCCATGTGCCACATAACAGCACTCTGGTCAAGCAGACAGTCAGCACAGCCTTCAGACATGGCCTAGCACTCCAAACTACGCTTTTCCTTCAATCTCAAACCGGTCCTCAGAAAGCAGTCAATTTAATGGAACCTAGGAGACAGCTACAAAATAAGGTATCTTCAATTATGTCAGCCTCACAAGCACTCTTGGCCAAAAGAAGAGGGAGGCAAACTGTATGAGTTAAATTTTGGCTGGTGCACCACGGCATAAATTCTACAATGCTTTCTCAGCTGGTTTATACTGTTGCAGATTACAGGATAACATAAAAATCAACAGGACTGTCATATGGGCAATATCATTTTTAAGTTGTGTAAAAGTTCAGCAAAATTTGCATTGAAGTAACATATGTAAAACCTGGGTTATAAATTGTAAATATATGTTACACTGTCAAGTTTCTTCAGCTTAGAAATGTAAAATGGAAATTTTGTTTTCTCCAATTCTGGATAAAAGGAATCTTTAGTTATTTTTTTGTAAAGTAAAGCTAAAAATGAGTGGAATACTGGAATACTACAGAAGAGAGATTATAAATGTACCTCTAGGGAGAAATGTTCAAGTTCATACAGAAGCTATTCTAAAAACTCTCATAGTGTATAAAGCATGGCACTGCAGATAATAAGCCAAAATTAGCAACAGTGGCCTTCATCTTATTTATTGCTTAATCCAGTTTCTTACCAACAGTGATTATGAGGTGAGAAACTGTGTGGTCTCAACAAAAAGCCAGCATAGGAATAACCCTCATGAGGTGAGAAAGAAACCCAACTCAACATGACTTAGCTGGTCTTCTAGAGTCTGTCCCCAGGCAGTTTATTTTAGACATATTTAAATACAGTATAGTTTTAGGGAAAAATGTTTCCTAGTAACAATTATCCCAATCCCACCTGCACAATAAAGCTTAAGGCATGACTACATCAAAACTCTTTGCAAAGTACATGTGACCTCTACCATAAAGGTGAGTTCTATAGCTTAAGAGTCGAGGATCTGGTGGGAACTTGGTCATAAAGGTGGTGTAGAGGTCACCAGGCTGTAAAGTACAAGTGACATTTCTGCTAAGGATGGGTTCTACTGACTAAGGATCAAAGCTAAAGATAAAGGTCTGGGAAAGGAGAGTCTGGAATACACGTAATTGTCTGGGGAATTTGGGTATGGCCTGATCCTACAGCTAGCACAGATCACCAGGCTATTATCTGCATCCACTCCCAGCCTTGTGTTGAAGAGACAAGCCTTTGCGCTCGTGCAACACTCCCAGTTTCTCTAGAGCTTGTCCTCTACAAGAAACTCCCCAGGACACAGCAAACTTCACATAAGTACGATCAAGGAACACAAAGAAACCGCCATTTTAAACTGTATCTTGAGACTCTCGTGTTCCTTGGGAAATAGCTTGTGTTATACAACATGGTTTTAATATAATACAACTTTATTTTCAATCACATCTTTCACATTATAAAATGCTTACCCAAGTTAAATAATACAATCACATAGAAAGCACTAACAGTGGAAAAGAGAAATTAAGAGGTATAGACCAGTGAGGACATACATTTACTAGCAAGACTGGAAGCGAGAAGGAAGTCAATGAAGTTGAGAGAAGCAGGATCGCAGGAGCCACTAGAAGCTGGATCGGAGTCATGCTCTGGCACACAGAAAGGGACTTCACAAAAATAAACAAAAAATGGCAACAGAATGATCCACAGCCAGAACCTGGAAAACAAGTTTAAAACTCAAAAGGGGATTCTCGACTTATAAGAAGGTGAAAAGATCCAGGAAAAGAGAGGACACAGGCATTAAAGCACAGGCAGGTCACACAAAACGCTTTAAAAGCCATCTAAAAATGTGCCCCTAAGTGACAGGAGAAATGATGGAGCCCGATCCATAGCACAATACCAATATGATCAGTGTGGTGACAGATCAAGAAGAGATGCCTGTCATCTCTAAATCTGACTGAAACTTGTCAAGAAAGGCTATTCAAGGAAAGGACTCTGGGGTTCAATCTAGAAGTCCAAACATACGAAAAGTCATGAGAGTGGATTTATATTTGAGTGTGTCTTGTACAGCACTCCACTAGTTGTATTTGAAATAGTTCCAACAGTCATTCCCACCCCGTCTAAGCAAGAACAATGACATACATTCTTACATAGAGACATGTACAATGACACACATCCTTATATA
>NC_022031.1:22510262-22530989 GCF_000317375.1 Microtus ochrogaster | reverse complement strand
ACAATGACACACATCCTTATATCCTCTCTGTTTCTTTAAGAACTTTTCAGTCTCCCCCCAGGTGCTCTTCCTCCTTCTCAACTGTACAGAAAGGAAAATGTTCAGATATCACAAAGTTCAACTCCCTTGGCATCTGGCTTCCCTATCTTCTCTCTTCTACAGCCCCCCACTCTTCCTATCTTCCCTGCCCTTTCTCTTCCACAGGCCCCTCCACTCTTCCTGTCTACCCTGAACCTTCTCTTCCACAGCACCCCCTTCCCTGTCCTCTCTCTTCCACAGCCCCAACTCTGTCTTCCCCACCTCTTCTTTCCACAACTCCCCACTCTTCCTGTCTTCCCCATCCCTTCTCTTCCACTGGGCCCTTACTCTTCCTGCAAACCCATCCCCTCCTCTTCCTGAGACCCCCTACTCTTCCTGCAAACCCATACCCTCTTCTTCCTCAGGCCCCCTAGCCTTCCTGCAGACCCATCCCCTCTTCTTCCACAGCCCTCCCCCACTTCCTGCAGACCCATGGTCCTACCCACAATTGCACTGAGTATCCATGCCTGGTATCTTCGAGTCTTCTGCTGAGGTGAGGCTGGGCAAGCCTCCTTCCTCTTGTTCAATGTCAGGTAGAGGATGTATGAACCATTCATGTTTCCTTTACTTTCTCTTAGCCCCATTTCTCACCTGCAAAGATATGTTTCTTTCCAACAGACTATGAGTTCCTCAAATTCAGAGAATGTACCCTACTTTTAACTATGCCTGATCTAGGGTATGACACTAAGAGCTCAAGACACATTTCCTGTTTTATATAGATTTACACAAGAAGAAAAATAAAGAGCTTCAAAAAACAGAAAAATGAAATCAGTGATTCTTCAAGACAAGGTTCATATGAAAAAAATTTCCATATCTTGATATGAAGAAAAAGGAGAAAATGGATAATAAAAACTGAAACACAATAGGAAAGAATCAAATGCATGAACTTCCCTGAAGCCATCCAAGAAGGAATAGGACACATATTGAAATTTTACTGTTCAAAGAGAATGTAAAAAAGCGGCAACTTCTGTTAGTACAAAAGCAGTCCCTGAATACATAAAAGAGACTTGACTCTGGCCACAAAGGAACTCTGATTGAAATTAAAGAAAGATTCATGAGAGATATGATTGGAGAAGTAAAAGCTATTTTCTCAAATACGAAACAGCTTTTGCACTCCAAATCTGTGATAAGACTTCAGGATGATTACGGAGAACTAGAAAAAATACAAGGAAAAAGTTCTCCAAAAAGAAAAAGAAAGGAAGGAAGGAAGTGAGCAATAAGTTAAGAGCAACAGCCCAAGACAAGAGACAAACCAAGAGGCAAGACAGAGGGTAAGAGTGAAAAGCAAGGTTACCACTGTTCTGGAATTAGACGCACTACTCAGTAGCAAAGATCAAGAGTTGGCCTCTCATTTCTTTCATCACAATTAGTTACATTCCAATCCTACACGTTTAAAACATACGGAAAAAACGCAGAGCACAGGGAAAAGATGTGAAGATGGCATCTTAAGCCTTTCAGTGCCTCTTTCTCTAAATCAATGCTCCAATTAAGCACTGTATTGTTTGGAGAGGGAGGTGGTGGAGAGAGGGCTCAGACATCAGGAGTGCATAGCACTCTGGCTTTGGACTAGGTTCCCTGAACCCACCTCACTGGCTCACCAGCAGCTGTAACTTCAGCTTCAGGGAACCCAATCCCCTCTTACAGCCTCCAAGAGCATTGCACTTGTATTCATAAATCCACATACTGAAAAACATACACAAACATATTTTAGTACAATTTTTTTTATGCCTTAAGAACAAAAATATTTTCAAAATTACACCAGGGACTGCTATGATTTGGTTCAATATTCTCCACCCCTGGCACAAGGCTGATGTGTTGAAGGCTTAGTTTCCAGCCTCTCAGTACTATAGGAGATAATCGATTCCTTAAGAGGTGAGGTAAATTAAAGTGGTCATCGGAGACAAAGCGTTGAACAGGAGATGGGGACTTTGGGTCCTTCTACACTTCCCAACTTCCACGAGGTCAACAGGCAGTCTCCACATGCTCTGTCATGATGCTCTATGCCACCACTGGCCTAAAGGAACAGGGACAATTGACCACTACTAGAATCTCTAAAATCCTGTTCTAAAATAAACCCTTTCTCTTCTTAAACTGATTGTCTTAGGTACTTTGTTATACTGACAAAAACTGACAAGCACAAAGCTCCAATACAGATTACAAAGGAGGAGTTCTTAAATGGGGCAGCGGAGGAAAAACAACCATTGCCCAGTTTAAAGCCTCTGGAAAATCCAGGCAAATGAAACTCGGGGAAAGGGCAGGGAAATCCACATGATTTGAAACTTAAAAGGAGTAAGGGGATGCTCTCCCAGTTTTCAAAGTATCCCTAAGAAAAGCAAGGAGGTGGCACAAGGGGTCTGGGCTACAGCAGATCCTCAGAAGCCTGCCCTCTACAAGCCTTGTCTCGTGAGAAAGTGAAGCATGAGCTTGGACTCACAAGCAACGAAAATGAAGAATTAATAATGGTTAGTTCTGCAGAATCTGCTCTCATTCCCGATTCTCCAAGCTTCTTTAACAAGCAAAGCTAAGCTTCTAAAACATTTCACCATCACACTTTTGTTTAGTTTAGTTAAACGAATAGAAAACAGGATAAAAAAAAACAACAAGAAAACGTTTCTTAAGGATGAGTGATGCCTTTCTGAGGCACAGATGTGGGAAGCCTCCGCCTGTTGACCATGCTTTCTGGCAAGGCGAAGGTGTTACAAGACAAAGGATCTTACAGATCTTCTCAATACACTATCTGCATTTAACCTTTCTCTTCATTGTCTCATCATGGACAAAAAGAGTAAGTAGGAAGACTGAGGATTTAGAAGACCCCTGAATTTTTAATGAGCATGTGCTTGCGCAAGCGTACACATGCGCACACGGGCACGCGCTTATACAAGTTTTACTAGGAGAGTATAAACTAGGAATGTGGGGTTGAAGAGGAAAAAAACAAAAACAAAGAAGAAAACCAGCATCTCCAATTATTAGCACTATAATAAGTCTAGGAATATAGTTTAACCAAATATTACCTAGTCATTTTTGTATAGCAAAATTCAGTGTATTTACTTCATTAACAAAAAGAAAGAAAGGAGGGGCTCAGAGATTAAGAGCACAAAATATTCTTTCAGAGGATCTGGGTTCAATCCCCAGCACATGACAGTTCTTAACAATATTTTTTTTAATTTTATTTTGTAGATTTATATATTTTATGTGGACGAATATTATGACTGCATGTATGCATGTGTACCATATGCATGTCTGGTGACTGCAGACGTAAGAAGAGAATATCAGATCTGGAACTGGAGTGGCTGTAGGTGCCCGGACCCAAATCCAGGTCTCCCGCAAAAGCAACACTCTTAACTACAGACCCATCTCCCTAATCTCCTTATCAACAATCTACTTAAAGAGCACCGTGGCAAAATCTCTGCAAATTTAAAAGCTATGAATAGCCTTTCACCCAGGATTTTAATCACTTGCACCAAGAAAATAAACAAATATGCAAATACATGCAATAATATCCCTCAACCTCCAGGAGATGTTTTAAGATTCCACTGTGGACCATGTGGGTCACAGAGAATCCTAGGCAGACCATGCTTTTTTTCTATACACAAACTTCCTATGAACATAGTCACCTATTCATTCAAGGAAGCACTTAATGACTGGCTTCTCTTTGACATATTTCAATTTTTAACATTAGTACTCTTGAGCCAAATTGGGCAACATTAAATATAAAAAGGTTATTTGTACACAGCTGATCTGATAAGAGCCAGGACTGTCACTGAATAGGTAATGGCACAGGGTGTGTACACGGACTAGACAAGGTAAGGCTCACAGATCAGGACTGCATACAATTCCATCACACTACTCGGAACAGTGCGCGATTTAAAGCTGTTTACCCTTGGAATTTTCCACTTAGTATTTTTCAAACTAAGAAAAGGGAAACAGGAAACAAGGAAGGGTTACTCACACATTGAAACGATCCTGTCATTTCACTGTAACAGAAATAAATCTGTAATATTCTTATTATCAAGAGACTGAAAATGTTAGGTTGGTCCACAATAATGAACCAGAAAGACCTTTAAAAGGTAAGACATGTTACGTATCTATATAAAGACAAGATCATCAGTGACTATTACTACCTAGAAGCTGCAGAAACACCACAAACTATATGAAACACACTTACGCACATATTTCTATGTCTAGAAAGAACAAAACATTAAGTAGTATTTATTATTAATTAATAATATTAAGCAGTATTATCTACTATAGCAACACAAGAAACTATTCTAATTGGGATACCCTATTGGAATGGTGAAACTCAAGGGGACATCTGAGAAGGGCCTTCAGCTTGCAGGGCTGAAAGTAGGCACAGAACACGCATATGATCACCAATAAAGACAGACATGCAAGTCAACAGAAGTGCAGACTGTGAAACACTTTCTGTGTACAACTGTGGGGAGCAACTCTACAGGGTGAAGGAAAGGAGTCAGCAACAGAAGATTTATTTAATAATGGCCATTAATTCAAGTGACCAAGGGGAAGGCAAACTTAAAAAAGATTTAAATACTGACAAGGCATTTTAAAGGGATGGAGCAAGACACAAAGGAATTCAGCTGGGTGTGGTGGGCACACCTTTCAGGAGCCCGAGGCCACCAGACCTCTAAGGGAACCAGCCAAGGCTGCTTAGTGAGTTCCAGCTCAACAAACAAACACAAAAGAACAGAATCCCACTTGCCCCTAACTTAGTTTGCCATAAAAATATTCAGTGATCTGCACAATAGGCCAGGCCAGGTTGAAATCACTAGACTTTAGAACACAAGTCTAAAGCTGCGGTAACAAGAGCAGCATGGCATTACCACAGGAAGTAGGTCGCCGCTAACAGCTCAGACTGTCTCAGGAGTAAACAGGAGCAAGTGTCCGCCATATATAAATAAGCACTTGTCAGGAAGAAAACGCACAGAATTCGACAAATGATGAAGTCATTGGCTAGTAATAACCAAATATGGCATTTTTTAATCTCACACCAAAACTGAGTGAGACTTCGAACCACGGAGGTGGGGAGACGCCATACACAATTCAATGATGAAAGACCAAAGAAGACTCCAAAGCTGGATCCGTAAAGATGGCAAATACTAACTCCACCAAAATTGAGAGGACTGGGCAATGAGGCTGGCATGCTAAAGACGGAAATGCTCCTATTCAAGGACCGAATTCGGGCGAAATACAGCTGTAAACAATACTGTAATATAGCAGTGAGAGAGGAACACAATCAGCATCATGGTGTAAACACAAGAATTGACCATCTTATGCGCCCACCTCTCTTGACTTTCAAACCAAAGACAGAACAGGGTTCAAAAGAGTCAAGACTTGGGTCAAGAGTTCTAAAAGTTGGTACTCAACTGTGGAAATAATGCAATTCAATAAATACTCAGACTGTAGTATGGTGGCTCTCAGGGGCACTAGTTAAAGACTGCGCTTCCACCCAAAAATTTACTTCAGGATAAGGGCTCTGAAGGGCTGGCCCTCTACTCAATACACAAGAGTGTGCCAGATAAGCAATGTGCCTGTCTTCTGAACTTAGACCCGGGAGTGTGCGCTGGTCGCACAGGGAGCAAGTGGCTCCCAACAAGAGCCAACTACAGAGGAACAAGCAGTAACCCCAGGCTTCACCCATCTAACTTCCTACTCCTTAGCAGCTGGCAGGTAGGACGGCTTCCCCAAAGCTCGGCGGCTAAGAGCACTTGGAACACCCAGGGAAATACAAAACCAGCCCCACGGCCAAACACAGCGTCAAGTGGCTGGGCCCACCCCTGACGGTGGGAAGAAGGCTGCAGGCGGGCATCTCGTGTCATGGGCCTGCGTGGGCAGAATCGCTCGGGGCTGTACGACCCGCGGGCCCGGAGTCCGCAGTTCGCCCTGCGGTCCCCAGGCCCAAGAGAGCCGCGGGAGGAGGCGGCGGCACCCACGTCCCGTCCCAACCAGCGCAGCAGCCGTGTAGCACCGCAGACATAAACATGCGTGGGCCAAGGGGCCTCCGCCCCGCGCTCCCCGGAGTGGCGCGCGCCCGGCCCCGCCCACGGCCGAGAAGACTTGGAGACCTTGAGGAGGGAGGGAAGGAGGAAGAAAGGGCAGTACCCTGCAGGGTCCGGGACGGGCGCGCGCAGGGCTTCGCCCCAAGCCGGCGGCGTGGGCAGCCGGACTCCGCTCCCAGGATGCCGCGCTGCTGCCGCGGCGAGCTCGGCCCAGCGCGACCCGGAAGGAAGACCGAGGCCGCGGGGCGGGGCGGGGCCGGGCCTGGAGGAGGGCGGGGCCTGAAAAGGGCGGGGCCAGGGCCGAGGTGGTAGCTACTGAACTGCTCTCGTGGCTTGAGCACCTTAGCAAAGCCGGCGACGGTCTATAAATGGAGTGTTTGCTCCTGGGCTGGCAGTAGTTGCAAAACCTTCACAGCCCTCGTTCCTCCAAGGACAGCCCTCCGTATGTGGTGTAGTTCTGCTGGGGCTTCTTCGGGATCGGTGATTCAACTCTGGTATTATGCAAAGGGCATTTCTGCACAGAGCAGTGGAATGTTATGTTTTAACTGCTCTGCAGGCACGATCCACCAATTAATTAGCAAACTCCAGCCCCAGTAACAAATGCTCCCTGCAGGGTCATATTCACCCTAACATCTACAAGCCCAAGCTACCTCTGATGAAGATGCTGTCAAGGGTCTTCCTTAGTCATTTCATTTTTTTTTTCTTTAGTTGGCGTTGTATTTGTCTTCACAGGGTTTCCGCTAAAACCTGTTTACAAGATTTATTTTAATTTTTTTTGCTAGCGTGTATGTGTGTGTATGTGCGTGTATATATTGGCGCTCGAGCGCCAATGGAGGCGAGAAGAGAACAGGGATGAACTGACAAGCAGCTGTGAACTGTCAGATGTGGGTGCTGAGAACGGAACAAGTTCTCTGAAAGAGCCATCGTTCTCCAGCCCCATTAATGGGGAACTTCCGATAATATGCTCATTGTCTCCAAATTTCTCTTGAAGAAGCAAAACAGAAAAAATGCTTGTTAAGTTTATACACATAGTATATTACTTACTTGTCTATTGCTGTGGCAAAACATCATGACCAAAGCTATTCATGCCAGTTTGGGGCTTGGGGGTTCCAGATGGTTCAGAATCCAAAACAATTACAGGCAGGGAGCGTTGCAGTAAGCACCAGGCATGGCGGCATGAACAACTGAGAGCTCACATCTCCAAGAGCAAGCATCAACTAGAAAGAACAAATGGGGTGTCATGAGTCTTTGAACTCTCAAAGCCAGGTCCTGGTGACTTCCTCTAGCAAAACCATACCTCCTAAACCTATATAGGACCAGGTATCCAAATGCCCCAGAATATAGGAGGTTCCTCTGTCAAATCAGGACATGAAGTGAAGCCACTCATGGTGTCCAGTGAAATTTCACTATAACTAAGTGAAATTTTTATCAAGGAATTCAAACTGAATTTTCACCTTCCACACTTAACTGTGGCACTTAGTACTTGGTGAACCGCTTCCTAAGAGGAGAGTATTGGAGCCAGGTGTGGTAGAACCCACCTTTAATCCCGACTATTGGGAGGCAGAGGCAGACAGATTTTGGTGAGTTGGAGGCCAGCAGGAAGGGCTTTTCATCTTGTTAACAGAAAGGCATGACCATACAGTCAACTTGTCTGTACATCTCATCTACTCACCCCAAGGCTTTTGTAAAACTGAATTTATTCTAAAATAAAACTTGGGTTAAATTATGTTCACTTATTAAAAAGTAAAAATAAAATCCTGACTCTTTGTATATCCTGATAAGACCCCAACTAAGGCCTATATAAAGAACTTAAACCCCATTTAAACTCCAGAAGTTTCCCATTATAAAATGAAGTATGATCTCTAACTGAAAGATAAAACTCTGTGGTGGTTTGAAAGAAAGTGATTCCCCAAAGGGAATAATACTATTAAGAGGTGTGGCTTTGTTGGAGTAGTGTGGAGAAGTATGTCACGTCCTATGCTTAAGCTACTCCCGGTGTCAGAGACCATTTCCAGTTGCCTGCCAAAGACTCTCAGCTACTTCTCCAGCACCACATCTGCCTGCACACTGCCATGCACCCCGACACGATGATAATGGACTGAACCTCTGAAACTGTAAGGGAGCCACCCCAATTAAATGATTTCCTTTATAAGAGCTGCCTAGGCCCTGGCGTCTCTTCACAGCAATAGAAACCTTAATTAATACATTGAGAAAAGAACACAAAAGTTGGATACAACGATTGTGCGCCTGCAATCCCAGCACTTGGGAGGCATATACAGAAGAATCGGGAGTTCAAGGTAAGCCTCAACTACATAGCAAATTCAGTGCCTTTCTGGAATAAGTGAGTGAGACCCTGTCTTCAAAGAAGAAAAATATGAAGAGGAAAGGGAAAATGAAAGAAAAAGTGATGCGAAAAGTGGGATAAAAATGGGAACATGATCCTGTAATCACCACTTAGGTCAAAACCAGGTGATTACTAGCATGAAGAAGCCCCCATGTGTCCTTCTGAGTCTTCCCATTGTCTCTCCTCCAAGGTAACATCATCCTGATTTTTGTGGGTTTGTTTTTGTTTTTGTTTTGGAGACAAAATTTCTCTGTGTAATATCCATGGCTGTTCTGGAACTCACTCTAAAGAGCAGGCTGGCCTCAAACTCACTGAGATCCCCCTGCCTCTGCCTCCTGGGTGCTGGGATTAAATGTGTGCACCACCACCACCACCAGGCAATCCTGACTTTTTTTTTTTTAAAAAAAGAGAGTTTTGCCTGAATGAGTGTGTATATGTATCATATGCAATTCTGGTGACAATGGAAGTCAGTAGAGGCCGTCAGATTCCGAGAACTGGGGTTATAGATGGTGGTTAGCCAACATGGGTGCTAGAAACTAAACCTGGGTCCTCTGCTAGAACAGCAACTGCCCTTAATTGCAAAGCCATCTCTCCAGTCTTATCCTGAATTCTAATACAAGAGATGAATGTTGCCAACTTTGGACCCTGAGATAAGTAGAATCATATACACTATCCATTTTATTTGGCCTGGTTTCTTTCAGCATAAGGTTGGTGAGAACAATTTATATTGCTGAGTGTGTGGTAGTTTCTCGAGTTACTCACATATATAAATAAACCATTGTTTAGTATATTCTTCATAGACTTTGACAGTTTTATTTTTTTATTTTTACAAACTGCTGCTTTTAGCATTTGTGTTTATGTATTTTGGTGCATGTTCTTCTATAGGCATCTTCATTTCTTCCCTTTCTACTCTGTTTCAAAGATGTAGTTGGTGCTATTGTTTGCTTTCTTTTGGAGCATATGTTGGGTTGGGGTGATAGGGGTTGAAACCAGGGACTCTGAAGTCTTGGTTAGAATGTCCCTTAAAATACTGCTTCCAAAGTAGACAGATTCATAAGGAAAAGAAATGCCCAGAGTGACATTTTATTTCTGCAACTAAGTGGTATTATCAAAGCTCAGGCAAATCTCCTTTCCCAAGGGCCATACTTTGTTTTCTGGGTAGGGGCACAAGCAAGGACAAAAAAAGAGTGATACTTATCAGTTAGTGGTGGCCTGATTTAGTGGGTGAACTAATGCCTCGTTATTAAATGGAATGCTTTTCAGAGCTGCAAAGCATCCCACGCTGTAACGGCACTATTAAAAATAAAGTCTCAACAAGGCTTAATTGTGCATAAAGTCACCAGCTCAGCAAGTTGTTTATGATCCATCTATGTGAATTTCAAAAGTTACAATGTTCTACTGCAGTGGGGAGGCGGGCACAGAAGCAGCAGGTTCAAAACTCCTCTTTGTCCTGACTTCTTGAAGTACCATCCTACCAGCCACTATTCTCAAATGGCTTTTCTTCATCTTAAAATGAAATGTCTATCAGTTAGATACCTTTTGGGATCATGAGGGTGCGTGTCCCTAAAATTCTACATCAGGAAGATAAAGACATCATTCAAGATAAAAATGTCCCCATAATGAACTCCTTTTTTAGTTTTTCTGTCATTGATTTTAAGTAGTTGTTCTCTCTAATCAAGATTTCTTAGAAAATGCAACTCCACACATACTCCCACCCTCTCATGTGTGTGTATGTGCCACTGTGTGTGTCTGTGTGCCTGCATCTTTCTGTGTGTGTGCCTGTGTGTGCCTGTATATATGTGTTGTACCTCTGTGTGCCTGTATGTACCTGCATGTGCCTGTGTATGTATGTGCACCTCTGTGTGTGTGTGTGTTTGTCTGTGTGTGCCTGTGTGTGTGGTGTGTTGTTGAGATTGAGACATTGAACCCAGATCATCATTTGTATTAGACGGGTCCTCTCCAACTAAAATACCGGGCTTGTTTTTACTTTTTATTTTGAGAGATGCTCTCCCAAAGTTTCCCACACTATCATTGAGCTCACTCTGTACTCTAGTCAGGATTAGAATTTGCAACCTTCCTGCCTCACCCTTTACACCCCTGAGTAGTCTGGACTATAGGCCTGCACTACCACCAAGTTTAACATTGTGAAATCTCAAATGAACTAATTTGTTGAAAAGCAGAATTCAGGCAGTCATGATAGTTTATGATTTTCAATATGCTAGTGGCTAAATAGCATGAATCATAGTCACCAAGAGTAGTAATCTTTTAGTCTATGTTTTCAACATCATACTGCTAATACAAATTTTTCATTTAAATATTAATATTTCATGATAGCAATCTAAAAATAGTCATAGTAATTAATAAGAAAATCAGAATTTTTAGACAAGAAGCAAAGCATTAAGAAAAAAAAAACCCAAGCTTATACACTCCAAACCCCCTTTTTACAGACCTGGAAGCAGGCTCTGAAATTAAAAAAAAATTGCCCACATCATAGTGTCAGAGCTGTCAATGATCCCTGGTCCTCCACCTCTAAATCAAAAGGGCTCTCTGGAAATGATAATGAATTACTTTACAATTCAATAACAACTAATCATGTTTCCGTATTACCATAACCTTGAAGTAACGGTGTGAAATAGGTAGAAAAATGAAGTGTTCTCGGGAGCCGAGCTGGAAGACCTGTCTGTCCAGCATTGCCATGTTCAGTAACCTGTGATCCTAGATAAGTTATAGCTTCTCCGAGCTTGTCGGCCCTTCTGTGAAATGTGCCTGATTCACAGACACTAGAGAAATTTAAAAGAGATCATATAGGTGAAAGCACTTTGTGAGTGATAAAATAGTATGCAAATGGATGAATAATATTAATATTTATTAAAAGATGTTGAAGATCAGTAATTGAGACTCTCCAATGCAAAATGTCACTGTAGAGCCTTCAAGATCATTCTAGTTAAACTTTTCAAATCGTTATCAGGCACGAGAAGAGCCTCCAGCGACTCAGTGATTTATCGAGATTTAGATTCGCAGCAAGTGGCTTATAAACCTGAAACCTGAATGCAGGCCTCCTTGCACCTTCCAGTGAACAAATTCAAATATATTTAATATGTGAACATAAACTAAAGTCACTAAGAGAGGCTAAAGCAACTTCATAAAGCTCTAAGCCAAATTGGCAGTGACCTAAAAAAATATGCTAAAATACATTAAAGAAATCAAAACCTATTCTGCATGTACAGTTTCATTTCTGCCTTTCTTTTTCTCGAACTTTCTTCATTTACTTAAAAACTTAACATGGATAAAGGTTCTCAGTACTTGGGAATAATGGAGAGAAGAAGCACAGAGATGAGAGATGAGACATCCCAGGTCTGTCTTTTCTAAGCTATCTTCACTTCTGTGGTTCCAGGATGGGTAAAACCCAAACCCAGGAATCTCAAGCCAGATTGAGTATCCAGGCTCCTTTGCTCCCTCCGACTCTCTCTTTCCTTTATGTGGTGCCACTTTTGAAAGAGTTGTATCTGCTTTAGTTGTGTCATTTATTCAGAATGGCAAGGTAATCAACAGAAGAACAAAGGCTTTCCGTCCCTTTAACGCACCAGTGATAGGGTGGTAGGTGGTCCCTGCCCAGTTCCAGCTTCGACACCTGACACAGATCAAGGTCTTCAGTTCTCACCGCTGTTTTCATCACTGAGGCTCAAACCCAAGGTCTCACACATGATTGGCAAGTACCCTACCCAGACTTTCAGTAGATCTGAAGAGAGTGATGATTCTGCTAAACTTTCAGTATTTGCCTACTTGTGCTTCTGCCCAACTATTACTGCCCCATCCCCATATTAGCACAACCTACACATTTAAAAAAAATCTAAAGACCACGATTTTCAGGATTATCCACCTCCCTTGATACATGAAACATATATCCTGTTTTCGTTATTGAGTCAAAAATACTTCCCCATATTCTTAAAATAGGTAATACAATTGATATTCTTAACACAAATGATTCAAAACGAGCTGTGTGGAACTTGAAATTAATCTTTACAATTCTGAGTGAGCCTTTATTATAAAGTTTCCCCTGAGCCCAGTACCTTTTGACAATGCAGTCTTTATCATAAATGCTTGACTTTGGTGTCTCTCATGAATGCTTTTTCAGAATAAAATGATAATTTCACAAGATTCTCCTTCAAAAATGTTTTATAGGGGCTGGAGATGGCTCAGTGGTAAGAGCACTTGTTGGTAGGAGGTAAGAGGATCTGTATTAGGCATCCACATCTAGATTCATTTGTCTCTCACAACTGTCTATAACTCTATTTCCAGTGGATCTGACACCCTCTTCTGACCTCCATGGACATGGTGCACATCAATACATCCAAGCAAAACATCCATACACAGAAAATCAGATACAAAATTTAGGAAACCTGTTACAAAGAGTTTTAAATATTATCCTTTGTGGTACAATTGCGGAGTACAGTTTCTTTTCTTTCTGTTAGACAAGGTCTTGCTGTGTCCCTCAGTCTGGTCTTGAACTCAAAGAGAGGAAGTTGTACACTTTCAATGTTCACCTAATTATTTCTACGTCTGCGCAACTATTAATATCCCTTCTCCATTATAACACAACGTGAAGTAGTTTGAATGTAAGTGACATTCACAGCTCACAGACAGTAGCACTATTAGGAGGTGTGGTCTCGTTGGAGGATGTGTGTCACTGTGGGGAAGTTTCCTATGTTCAAGCCATGCCTAGTTCATCCGATTCACATCTAGTTGTCTATGGATCAAGATGCAAGACTCTCAGCTCCTTCTCCAGCACCATGTCTGCCTGCAGGCCACCATGCCCTGCCATGATGATAATGGACTAACCCTCGGAACTATAAGTCACTCAATTAAATGTTTTCCTTTATAAGAGTTGCCATGGTTGTGATGTTTCTTCACAGCAATATGAACCCTGACTAAGATAAACCTATACATTTAAGTAAAAAGTCTGGTAACTTCACTTCTGTAGTTCTAGGATGGGTGGAACCCAACGCCAGGAAACCCAAGCCAGAAACTCGAGAACCCAGGGTACAGTCCTTACTCCATCATTCTCTTTTCTTTATGTGGTGACACTTTTGAAGAGTTATATCTGCGTTAGTTAGCTGTGTCATCTAATGGAGTGCTCAGACATAAATGGGCATCTATATAACCCCATTCCCCAAAAGTCCAGGGACCACTGTGAAGAGGTGGCAGAAAGCAAGGGTCAGATATCAGGAGGGCTGCTGCACCTCAGTATATTCTGATTCTTAGAGTCATTGCACTCAGGAACCCACAGCAATTGTGCCTCTATACATGTAAGACTTGCCTAAGATTAAAATGGTCAGCATCCAGTGTTGATGCAGAAGAGCACAGGATGTCCTGCCTCCCAGCTGGGGAGCTACCAAAGTTAGTGGCCACTGGAAGAGGGAGAGTCACTCTTTTTTTAGGGGCATAGTTCCTGCTAGGTCGACCATGCTCCAGTGAATAGTCCCACTCCTGTGCACTGAATGGACTCACTAGATTAAAAAAAGGAGGCATGAACTTGAGAGGAGGACGTTGTGGAGGAGTTAGAGAAAAGAAGTGCAGGGAGTATAGTAGATAAAATCAAAATACACTGCTTACATCTACAAATTTCTCCAAGAATAGATTAAAAAAAAACATCATTAAAAAAATTCCTCATGTTTCAGTTTCCCAAGTTCCAGGACTTTCAGCTTTTGCTACCACGTAGGGCTTGGAATTTCTTCGTTAAGTTCTTTGATACCTTTTTCAGGGGGAAAAAAATTCTCTATTTCAAAATCATTAAAAATGTTGAAAAATATTTTTAAGTAGACTTTAATTTCCCCTTAGAGTTAAAAATTGGCAGAAGACTTTTAGAATTTTAAAGAAAAATATTCTTGCTTCTTTAATAAACATCAAAATATCACCAAGAATCAGTTTTCCATCTTACCCAGTATTCTCTTACTGTTTCTTTTCTTGCTTATTATTTCAGCCTCAATGCTAAGAGATTTGGTTTCTCTAGAGTAGGAGGTTTCTTTTTATTCCTCCAAATTAAATGACTTACGGAGGCCACTGAGCAGAAAAGGGCAAGGGGCCAGAATCTACTACAAGTAGGCTGCATTCCTCCTTCCGCCTGCTCCTGGCCTCCTGCCCCCTCAAAGCCCGAGGCTGCCAGGATAGCACAAACAGCCTGGAGATGGGCCAGATAAAATCTAATGATGGCCAGTTGGGATCAGTCTGTAATGGAGCCCAGCACTTCATTTACTATTTACTCAGCACGTTGCCGTTCACATAGAGGGCTACTGCATAAGGGGAGAGATTGTGAGCTAATTTCATATGTATGTACCTCTTCCCTTATTGAGGAATATTTTTCTACAGTTTTTTGGAACAGATGAAAGAAAATGTCAAAGCTGCCACTGTACAGTACCTTTCTGGAAGACCAACACAAACATTGAAGGGTAGAGCTTTGAGGTACTTTCTTTGACGTGAAATCTGGATATTGGAAATTTTGCTAGTTACTTTTCTTGATGCTGTGACCCTCAATGTAACAAGTAACTTAAAGGACTATAGTGTTTTAAATGTGAAGTGTGCCCCAGAGTCTCATGGCGCACTTGATCCCTGGTTAGTGGAGCTACTGGAGATGACTACGATCTTGTTACCCTGCAGAGCCTTGGTGGAAGAAGGCCACACGATGGGAGGGCTTTAAAGGTTTATAACCTCACCTTACTTCCTGTTCCCTGCGTTTACTTACTGTGTACAGACGAAAACATCATCAACCCATCTCCTGCTCCAGCTGCCATGCTTTCCTGGTGTGTTGCCTTCCCACTAGGATGAACTTTGGAATTAGGAGCCAAAATTAAACCCTTTCTTCCCAAAGTTGCTTTCTGTCAGGGTTTTCTATTACAGCCACAGTAAAGAAAGCCCTTTTATGTTGGCAACAGTAAATCAAGTTGGGGAAGGCATGTAGGCTGGAGCGGAGGATGATGTGGCACGTACAATCAGAAAGCAGGGTGGAGCTCTAAGGTTCAAGGTCCAACCCCACGTCAGAGAGAGGACTGATCTCCAAAATATACAAAGAACTCAAGAAACTTGACAACAAAAGAGTAAATAACCCAATTAAAAAATGGGGTACAGACCTAAACAGAGAGCTCTCAACAGGAGAATCTCAAATGGCTGAAAGAAGCTTAATGAGGCAGGTGGTGGTGGCACACGCCTTTAATCCCAGTACTCAGGAGACAGAGGCAGGCAGATCTCTGTGAGTTCAAGGCCAGCCTGGTCTACAAAAGCTAGTTCCAGTACAGCTAGGATTGTTACACAGAGAAATCCAGTCTTGAAAAACAAAACAAAACAAACAAACAATTTATAAACTTAAGGAAATATTCAGCATCCTTAGGCATCAGAGAAATGCAAAGCAAAACAACTCTAAGATTCCATCTTACACCTGTCAGAATGGCCAAGATAAAAAACACTGATAATAGCTTATGCTGGAGAGGATGTGGGGTAAAGGGAACACATCTCCATTGCTGGTTCGGCAACTTGTACAGCTGCTTTGGAAAATTTCTCAAAAATTAGGAAACAATATTCTTCAAGACCCAGCAAAAACACTTTTGGGTATAACGCAAAGGATGCTCACTCATACCACAAGGACATGTGTTCAACTACATTTATAGCAGCATATTCATAATAGCCAGAACCTAGAAAGAACATTTTCTTTATCCATTCTTTGGCTGAGGGACTTCAGGGTCCTGCCCAGATGTGATGAACCACAACAATGTCCAGCATGGGAAGATATCTCTAAAGGTTGAAATACTGGCATTTATATCTCTTTTGTAACCAGCAACTGTCTAATTGGATGAAAGGTCCCTTTGACAAAAGGGAAATCATATCTGGTACTGCATTCAGCCAGCCACTCAAGGCGAGCGAGATCTTGAATCTTAGAGGAGGAAATACTACTGCCAATTTTCTCAACCAATATAATTCCTAACTTCACGCTACATACTTATACCTATAGATAAGTGTAACCATCACTCCTCATCGCATGCTTCCTTTTACAGCAGAATAGGCTCGTTACAGAAAGCCACACTATTAAAGAGATCATATAACTGTGGAGTTATGATCCCCATTCATCAGGTTCTGTAAACACTGTAGAAGAAGTGGCAGAGGAGAAGGTAAGAACTATAGAAATGGAAAGTCTTCTCCAAGATCCTGTCTTCTAGATATGACAGGAAAGACATACCCATGAAATTTCAAAATATGCCCATCTAAACAAGACTTGAACAATGACAACAGCAGTTGTCATGGCAACATAGATGGGGAAAACCTCACACAAACCCAACCCCAAATGAAGAGCTACAGGCATATAATGACTGCTAAGAGAGGGACAACTAGTCTTCCCCAGAAATAATCTTCTGACTTAGCGGACAATAGTAAGTTGACAACCTCAAAAACATATACATACATAAAACACGAAAGCTGATACAAGATTAAAGCACGAGGTGTCAGGAAGAGGTATCACTTTAATCTCAGAAGACTCCAGCTGATCCAATATAACAAATAATCAAGACATCTAGTAGCCAACATTAACAGTATTCAGGGAATAGGATTTTGGATGGTTGCATTCATTTATTTATTAAGAATAACAACAAAGAAAAAGAGATTATGAACTTGAGGTAACGGGAATGTGAGAGGGGTTGGAGAGAGGAGAAGAGGGCAAATGTCATGGTTATTTAGTTAAAATAAAATTTAAAAATTTATGCTTACTTCAAATGAGGGGTAAATCTCAAATACCAATTGTTAGTATAGTTTATTCCAATAGTTTATGCCTTTACGGATAAGAATATGACCAGGTATAGTTTCAGAGTACCAGCTAGTACTACCCAAGCTTCATGTGCCTGTGAATCTTCCAAGGATCATGGTAAGAGGAAGAATCTGATTTGGGGAGTGGTGGGTTCTGCTTTGTGAACTTATAACAAGCTCCCAGATGACAAGGATGCAGGAAAACCCTCAATTACATCTTGATCAGAGAACTTAAGGTCATTTGATTTATAAAATATTGTGCCTAAATATTGAAGACTTATCATGAACAGGTACTAATATTATAAAGCAATATTTGAACTTCAGCTCAAGACTGGAGTGAGGCAAATTAATCCACTCACATTAAACATTTATTTTCATTTTTTTAGACTGTTTCAGATGTCCCGAGAGCTTGAAAGAGCCAATCTGTGTTCTATGTTCATTTACTGTAAACCTGATGCAAGGTAAGAGCCAAGATGATATGAGGAGATATTTTTGTAATCGCAGAAGACTTCAACTGTCCCAATCTCACAAGTGATTGAAAAATCCAGTAGGCAACATTAGCTGAATCTAGGGGATAAAAATTTGGCTGATGTTGTGAAGACCTGAGTTTGACACCTTAACTTCTATGTGTCGGAGCTCTAATGCAATAGGGTCACCTCTGCATCTGCTATCCATTCTGGCCTGCTTTTGTTTTCAGCAAGTGTAAGAGTAACCCAATGCCTTGGAAATGAGGGCATAAGAAAAAAACATTACACTTGTTATTCAGAACAGCAGCTCCAAGTCCAGACAGCTTCAAAGTAAATGTGCATAAGGACTTGCTGTGACTTTGTGACCAACGTCTTAATGTTCTCATACCATTAGTAAGCTCTGGCACTTTATCAAACCTAGGATATTGAATAACTACCAGTAATTACTGATTTATGGCCAAAGTTTCCTCAGCCTTGCTTTCTTCAGGAATCTAATATGCCTTTCTCCTTTGGAAACACATTGGATCAGTCAGATCACGTTCTCTGCAAACTTCACTGTGTACATATATAAACAGAGGACATTTTGCTCTCTTTCTTGGTGCTGTCGATATGATCTCATGGTGCACCATTTAAGATTAACAACATTTCTCTATATTCAAGAAAGACAAATAATGAGCATATAGCATTTAGGGGATTCACTGAATTTTTCTATAATTTTTAGAAGTGTTTTGTCAACTTTGGTAAAGGCAATCATATATGTAGAAGGATTCCTGAAGCCCATGTAGTCCAAGATGGCAAGTGGTTTTTATTTCCAGAGTCATAGGGCAGAGAAATGTGGGTAGATATGCCTCTTATTTTTCAATCCAGAATTGGTAGTCCCAACCTTAATTTGAGAACATGATTTTCTTTCCTTTTCATTATCTACCACTCTTTACCTAGATGCATGTACCAGCCACATACAAAATTGTTCTCATGCCAGTTGTCTGGACAACCCCAGCACCTTTATTTTACCTTCAATTCCCTATGCCCAATTACTTGGAGGCTTCCCAAAATCATGTCCATGACTTTTGTCCTTCATGGTTTCAAGAAAGGCCTCTATTACCACAAGACACATTTTGTCATATTCACAATCATGAGTGGGCAAGTGACTGAAATCCTTATGCCTTAGTACTACCAAATATTTATGATCATATTATCACTCACATTGGTTGGATACACAATGTGTGACAGGTTTCTATCTATATTATTTTCTGAAGTGCGGCCACCAAACTCCCATAGAGTGCCTTATCATTCGTTCCTCACTCTTTCTCACCTACTACATGCATAGTTGGGAGGAAAGCAAAGGTTGATGACTCAGTACTTCTGAGACCCCGCAATAGCCTTGAAGGGTCCAGATATAGAAATATAAAGTTCAGGAATGGGCTGCTTACAGCAGGATGTTTAGAACTGATTTAGATCTCTCTCTGTCATTGTGACCTTGGCTGAGTTACTTTTTTGATACATTGTCAAGTGTGGATGACAGCTTGCTTTTAAATATGACTAATCAAAGCAAATAAGCAAAAGACCTGTGCCCTTCCCACAGGAAAGTTCTAGTCCATATAAGCATGCCAAATTATTAAGATATTGATATTTTCAGAGTGTGCTTCATGTGACTGAATTTTTCACCTTTAAATGTGGATGTGCAGTGATGCTGTTGTTGACGGGCTGATTCTTAGTATATTCATGAAGAACTAGGCATCATTTTCTTGATTAACTCATAGCTCAGGACTTGTTACCCCAGACACCAAGAAAGATGAAGCTTTTTGACACATTGCATCCAATATCTCAATTATTCATTTTAAGAATTAGTGTAAAATTAGCACAGACCCCTGTTCCTACGAAAATAGATAATTATGTAAATTGGAATGCTATAGCTGGAGAATCATGCATAATGAAAAGGTTGATATTAATATCTTTGAATGGATGATGTATATTATATTGTTAGTAAGAAGTAATTCATTTATGCACACTTGTTCTAAACAATTATTTTATGAAGTTTATTTCACTCCCAATGTCAAAATGTTTCAGTATATCTGGTAAATACTTGGGAATAGCAAAATGCTAATATTTTTTCAAATTTAGGTAAGAGTAAAAAGTATTAAAATGTCTTTTTCTTTTACTTTCTATCACTTATGATGTTCAAATGTTCACCCTCAGACAGATGTTACAAGGATTTAATTCTTTTTTAAGCATAATTCTTTATTAATTCTTTGAAAATTTCATATCATGCACCCCAAACCTATTGACCTCCCAGTCCCTCTGTATCTGCCCCTCACCCCTGTGGAATGACCCCCAAAATAAAATTAATTTAAAACAAAACAAACAAAGCCCTACCTCAATCCTCCATCTTTCCAACACCTCTTCATTCAGCCTACTAGCATCGCGAGCCACACACTACCCAATTTGCCCAATCAGCCCCACCCCGGAAAATGTTTATTGCAATGAGATTTTGATCTGGTTCAAGGCCTCTGGTTTCTGGTACACCATAATCACTGGAGGCCCATCAAAACTCCTCTCGGATATCCTGTTGTTGCCCTGAGTCATGGAGATCCTGCAGTTGCTCTTCTGAAGGACCAGTCTCTTTGCCCACTCCAACAGCTGTTAAGATGAGCCAACCCAAGGTCCAGGATAAGGGTCTCAATGGTAGCTGAGCTGGTTGGTCTGGGCCACTGGGACCACTTCCTCAGGTGAGGGACAGAGCTAGCTGTCTGGGTCTTCAATTTGATTCCATTTATCAGAATTCAGTTTTTATGCCCATACCATATGGTTTTTATTCCTATAGCTCTGTGGTACAACTTGAAATGAAGGTTAGTGATACCTCCTGCAGTTATTTTACTTGTCAGGATAGCTTTAGCTATCCTGTTCTTTTGTGATTCCATGTGAAGTTGAGAAAGGGCCTTTCAAGGTCTTTAAAGGACTGTGTTGAACTTTTTATTTGGATTGCATTGAATCTGTAGATTGCTTTTGGCAGGATGTCATTTTACTATGTTAATCATACCAA
>NC_022031.1:22493555-22509529 GCF_000317375.1 Microtus ochrogaster | reverse complement strand
TTGGGGGAGGGGGAGGATATGGGAGGCGGTGGTGGGGAAGAGGCAGAAATCTTTTAATAAATAAATAAATTTAAAAAAATAAAAAATAAAAAAATAAATAAAGATACTTTGGCTTCTTGTTTTCCAATTTGTATCCCATTGGTCATGCTGAGTTGTCTTATTGCTGTAGCTGAGACTTCAAATACTATATTGAATAGGTATGCAAAGAGTGGACAGCCTTTTCTTATTCCTGATTTTAGTGGGATTGCTTTGAGTTTCTCTCTATTTAAGTTTATTTTAGCTATAGCCTTGTTGTACATTGTCTTTATTATGTCACATGTATCCTGAATATCTCCAGGACTTTTAACATGAAAGGATGTTGGATTTTTGTCAAAGAGTTTTTTCAGCATCTAATATGATGATCATATTTTCTTTATATGGTGGATTATATTTGCTGAATTTTATATATTGAACCATCCCTAAAGATCAAGGATAGATGATCTTTTTTTATGTTTCCTTGGAATTTTGTTTGCAATTATTTTATTAAGTATTTTGCATGTAGGTTCATAAAGGATCTGTAATTCTCTTTCTTTGTTGAGTTTTTATGGTTTGGCTATCAGGGTACCTGTAGCCTCATAGAATGTCATATATATGAGTAATTTGAGGAGTATTAGACTTAACTCTTTTCTGAATGCCTGGTAGAATTCTATACCAAAACCATCTGGCCATGGACATTTTCTGGCTGGAAGACTGCTTCTACTTTTTTTGTGGTTATAGGTCTATTTAAGTTGTTTATCTGATCTTGATTTTACTTTGGTAAGTGGTAGCCACTTAGAAAATTTGTCATTTTTTTTTCAAAATTTACAATCTGGTAGAGTATAGATTTTTAAAGTATTGTCTAATGATTCTTTCTATTTCCTTGGTGCCTGCTGTTATGTGCCCCTTTTCATTTCTGATTTTGTTAATTTGCATATTTTTTCTGTCATTTAGGTGGTTTGGCTAAGGGTTTGTATATCTTGTTGGTTTTCTCAGAGTACCAATTCTCTTTCTATTGTTCTCATTGTTCTTCATTGTTTCTATTTTGTTGATTCTGCCCTGAGTCTGATTATTTCTTGCTATCTACTCCTCTTAGGTGTGATCACTTATTTTTGTTTTAGAGCTCTCAGGTCTGCTGTTGACAGTGTGAGATCTTGCCAGTTTTGTTATGTAGGCACTAATGCTATGAGCTTTCCTCTTTGCACTACTTACATTGTTTCCTATAAATTTGGGTATTCTGTGAATTCCTTGAATTCTAGAAAACCTTTCATTTCTCTTTTTCTGTCCTTACTTATTTTTCATTCAGTTGTTCAGTTTTCATGTATTTTTACGCTTTTGTTGTTTCTGCTCTTATTGATATCCAATTTTAATATATGGTGGTCTCATAGCATTCTAGGAGTTTTTTTCAATATTTGTGTATTTATTGAGACTTGTTTTGTGTCTGACAGACACAAAGGTTTGGAGAAGGTTCCTTGAGATGCAAAGTATATTCTTTTGTGTTTTGGTGAAATGTTCTGTAAATATACGTTAGGTCCATTTAGTTTATAACATCTGTTAGGTCCAGTGTTTCTCTGCTTAGTTTTTGTCTGAGGGTGGGATATTGAAGTCTTCCCACTGCAAATGCTGGAGGGTCAATATGTGATTTAAGCTGTAGTGGTGCTTCTTCTTTTACAAACTTGGGTTCCCTTTTGTTTGGGGCATAGATACTAAGAACTCAAATGTCCTCTAGGTGGATTTTCCTTTGATGAGAAAGAAGCATACTTCTCTGTCTCTTTTGATTACATTTGAAGTCCATTTTGTTCTATATTACATTGGCAATACCTCTTCGCTTTATTCAGTTTATTTGCTTGGAATATCTTTTTCTACTCCTCATCCCAAAAGTAAAGTATCTATTCTTGGTGTTGAGGTGCGTTTGAATCCTGTTTTCACATCCAATCTGCTAGTCTGTGCCTGTTGATTGAGTGCTCGAGACCATTGATGTTGAGAGATATCAATGATCAATGATTGCTGATTCTTGTTATTTTGTTGTTGTACGTCATGGTGGTGGTGGTGGTGGTGGTGGTGGTGTGTGTGTGTGTGTGTGTGTGTGTGCCTGTGTGTGTGCATGCGCACGCACCAACCTGCAGGTATGGTGTTTGAAGGGCAACTTGTGAGAGTTTCTTTTCCTTCCATCATGTGGGTCCCAGAAATGGAACTGTCTTCAGACTTGATGCCAAGATCCTTTCTCCTGTTGATCCATCTCACAGCCCCCCAAAGTGACTTTTTAAGAGAGCACTTACAAAATAATTTTACTTCTTCAAATTACCCAAAACAATTGAGGATTGCAATTGACAACATTTTAAGTGTTCACCAGGGACATTATGGTAGCCAAAGGAACCACCTGACAAACATATGGCGCAGAGACTGTGAGCAGCTACAGGGGGAATCTGAAGTGAGAGTCTGTCAGTGGAGACCTGCAGGCACCAGGTAGCATTTCAAACTTCAGTGTGAAATGCTACGTGAAAGAATCCCAAGACAGAGGAGGTTCTCAGTCACTTCTACTCAGATTTCTGAGTAAAATGCTGTTTTTCTGCTTCTTTGCCCAAAGGACTTATTCTTACTGTGACTGAAAAATTACGCCAAAACTAAAAGAGTAAGACAGTTTATTATCCTGGCAAACTGGGAGTCAGAATTTGAGACAAGATAATGGGGTTGCCTTGTCTCAGCCCTACTCTTCCTTGGCTTTGAAGCTGATGACTGGACTTCCCATCATGCCTCACAGTTCAACCCTGGGCAATAGCTAGAAACCTGATTTCCTCTCACTTCTATAACTCCATGAGACTCCCTTGTAAAAAAAAGTCTAGCCTGGCTTCATTACAAAACACTGGCAGAGTTCAAAAGCCAAAGGCCTAGGGACAGGTGAAGTGTAGCTTCTTCTTGTCCAGTGACCTACTTTTGCAAATCAAATCTTGCCAGTATTTCTGTCATTTTCATTGTCTGGAAGTGTTTACAGGGTCCAGTTTCATGGTGAGTAAGAATATGCCTCACCAAGAATGGTAAAAGTAGGGACTGTCCAGATGGCTTGGCAGGTAAAGGTACCTGCAGCCAAGTCCCATGACCAGAGTTCAATCCTCGGACCTGCATGATGGGAGAAGAGAATGACTCCTAAAATTTGTCATCTGACTTCTACATATACAACACGTGATATATAAATACACATACACACACACAAATAAACTGTAACATAATATTTTTAAAAATAATGATGAAAGTAGACAGAGCAGAAATATCACCATAGCTGTATTTGGAAAGTACAAAATGATACAGGGCCCTAGAAAAAATAATTACTATGTTCTTCCCCATCTCTTCCTTTTCCTACACCTTTAAGATCTCTTACTACTTGAAGGAATGGGGAAGCAGAAGATTTAAATATGATTGGTCTTTGCTTAGGGAAATTATTAGTAAGGTTTATTAATGGATTCTCAAAGTTTAAACTCTGCTTAGATTAATATTCCTGAAGCATAGAAGAGATAAGTGACAAACGTCTTTGGAGCGGTGGTTTGCGATAAATCACTGAGGGTTTTAAATGCCATGCTGAGAATTTGAGTCTATGCTGGCCTCGGGACTTGGTTCAGTGGCAATGGAGAAAAGGATGCATGTCTTTCATCAGTGAATGACATAACCATTAGAAAATTGCCTCTTTCTGAACGCCCTGAGCAAGATGAATCAGTCTGGCAAGTCTGGAAACAGAAACTGGTAGAGTTTCTCTTTACTGACCTCTTCTTGATTAAATGCCTTTTTAACCTTGCTCTCAGTGTGGTCTCCAAAATCCACAGGCTAAATAAGGTATGGTGATATACACGTACAATCCCATCACTCAAGAATTAGAGGCAGGAGGATCACACACTCACAGGAACAGTAAAATTCTGTCTCAAAGGAAATATTCATAGACTAGTACACAGGGCCTACTGGGTGCTGAGACAGTAATACATATTACAATATACTTGCTCCTTCCAGAGGAGGAATTTCTTAATGAGAGTCGGAGTACGTGCTTTCATGGAAGTTTCTGAGTTTTAGCTGTAATGCATAATATAATAAGTATGTTTTAAAAATTGTGAATACAGAAAGAAAAAGGGTAAGTGTTTTTATGAAATCCAAATTATCCGCTTAGGAAAGACTAAACAAGTAATTAAGAATGAATGAGACAGAGGTAAAAGAATGGGAAAAAAAACTAGAGTCATATAGGATTTCATGGTCTTTGCAAATTTTGCATTTTCAGAGGCGATGACACAGTGTAGCAGAGACTTAGAGCCAACAGAGCAACCCTTAGCATGTCCAACTTCAAATATATCCTTTGTTGTTGTATATATGTACTTGGGTTCATTTGCTTAACCATTACACCCTATGATTTATTTTATTACTAGAAATCCTTACAATACCTACTTCAGAACTGACAGTAGTAACTAATACAGTTAAAATGGTAAAGTTTATAAAAGATTATTTGCTTGCAGTTTTTTAAACTGTTGCTTTTGTGCACCATGGGAGTGATTTTTAGGAGAAGAACCACACAGAATGCTTGCTTAAAGAAAACTGATAAACTGTGGGTCCAACGGCCCAGATAAGAGGCCTCTATGTCTAGAAGGCTCCTCTCAGGTGAATAAGATAGGGGAAATAGAAAGCAAGGGGCAGAGGTAAGGAATTTGTTACAAAAAAAAAAAAACACTTAACAGTAGTTTTTAAAAAATTGATTAATGTATTTTTTGCATACCAATTGTAGTTCCTCCTCAGTCCCCTCGTACCACTTCCCCCTTCCCCTCCTCCCATTTGCTCCTCAGAGAGGTTAAGACCTCTCCTAGGAGGTCAGCTAAGACTGTCCCTTCTTCCCCTGTTGAGACAGAACTAAGGTCTTCTCCCCCACCACATCCCCCACCACCTAATCCGTTATCCCTCACCCCCTCAGTCCCTCATCCCTGAGTCTAGGCTGAGCAATGGCCTGAGAATGGGTTCTATACAACCAGTTCATGCATTAGAGTTAGATCCTGGTCCCACTGCAAATGTCCCCATATGCTGCCTGCCCAAGCCACATGACTGTCACTTGTATTCAGGGGGCCTAGTTCAGTCCTATGCAAGTTCTCCAGTTGTCATTCAGGAGTCAGTGATCTTCCACAAGTTGGGGTCCTTTGTTCATATTATTGCTCGTCCCTCTTTGCCTCTAGCTTGGCCCAGTGGTTAGTTGTGGATCTCTGTATCTGCTTCTATGTTTCTGGAAGAGGGTTCTAGCTTCTCTGGGGTTGTGGACTGTAGTGTGGCTATCCTTCTGTTTATGTCTGATATCCACTTATGAGTGAGTATAGACTATATTTGTCTTTCTGAGTCTGGGTTGCTGTAGCACAGCGCCTGCTCTACATGCTGCATGCTACAGTAGGGTTCGCAAGTCAGGCACTAGCCTGGAGACTGAAATACACACACACACACACACACACACACACACACACACACACACACACACACTGAGAGATAGAGGGGGTTGGCAGCCAAGAATGCCCCAAATACCCCTTTATTGTGTTCCAGGGCAGTTTATATAGGATCTCCTTGACTAAATGGCCACACCCTAACTCTCAGCTGCAAGTCCACCAGAAACCACTCCCCTGCCATCAGGAATGCCTGATGGTTTTTTGCTCAGAGCAGCTGCAAGACAAGTCATTTGTTCAGAGGATCTGCAAACGTAGGCAAACAACTTGTTTACTCCAGCAGGAAGGGGGTCACAAGACATTCAGGGTCTGGGGGTCCACAGTCCCTGTCAGGTCACCTCACTCAGGATGTTTTTTCTACATCTGTCCATTTGCCTGCAAATTTAAAAATGTCATTTTTTTTTTACCACTGAATAGTACCCTATTGTGTAAATGTACCACATTGTCTAGTTTTTAATGAACATAGAAGGAAGACAAAAAGTTGAATTTTGACTTCAGGTCTTAGATCTGAGATCCTAGGGAGATATTTATCAGAAAAGATGACCCATTGGAAAGAAAATAATGGAAACACTTCACAGAAATACAGTTGTTTTTACAGTTCAGGGTTTTTCAGGCTTTGGTACTGAACCCTTTTCCTCACTTACAATACAGAAAGAAAAAGGGTAAGTGTTTTTATGAAATCCAAATTATCCGCTTAGGAAAGACTGAATGAGTAATTAAGAATGAGTGAGACAGAGGTAAAAGAATGGGAAGAAAAACTAGAGTCATATAGGATTTCATGGTCTTTGCAAATTTTGCATTTTCAGAGGCGATGACACAGTGTATGCTAGTCAATCTCGTTATACCAAAATGCCTAATCCAGCTCTAACCTCCCCACTGAACAGCATAAATGAATGTAACACATCTTAAATTAATATTCTACAACACTGTAGTAGCTTGGATCCTTGGCTTCACATTTCCTTCTTCTAAACCATACTCCACAGTGCTGTCACCAGCAAACACTACAGATGCACCATGATCTGGCTTTACAAATGACTGAAGCCCTCAAAGAGTTTTCCCTGCATCTACAGATGCTGGCCCCAAATTCTAAAGATGACACTATAAATATATATACAAGACAAGAGTACCCCTTGGGTCCTAGGATCACCTATAGGAAATCAGCATAAAACAACCCAGCTTCCAGAATTTAATAACTTTGTATAGTAGAAATATTCAAAACAGAGCATCTTCTATTTATCTCAATGAATCTTTCAGAAAAATAAAAAAAATAAGTCCCTCCAATCACAACCTGCTGAATTAATTTTTGAGAAATCTTAAATGGTCTAATTACATAAGAAAAAATTCTTTGAAAAGAATGTACTTGATTCTGAGCATTTTTTCTATGTATTTATAAATACTTCTACTTCCCAAATATATTTTGTACTTTCTTTGTATTTACTTTTATGATTGTCTTTTATAATTTACTTTTATAATTTTATAATAGTAGAGTTATCACATGAATGGACCTGACCTCTAATTTGGAATGTTGTCTTATATATAGGATGAGAAGAACTTGCCTAAGCATTACCTGAACTCTATCATAGAAGAACAAATTATGCTGTTGTAATTACACTATCCTAAAATTAGAACTTAAAAAGGAGCAGATAGGATATTCAAATAACTCCAATAAAATACTTTGCATACATCTATATTAGTAAAACCTGAAAGAAATGAACAGTAGGCAAGTATAAACTACTAAAATTGTCCCTACAAGAGGTAGAAAACCTAAATAAATCGATTTTCATGGAAAAAAATAAAGTTGTCATAGAAGTACTTCTCAAAAATGTGCAGGGGCCAGATGGTTCTGCAAACAATTTATTTCAAGCTTTCCAGGAATGAATTGTTTCTACGCTGTATAAATTGGTTCAGAACATAGATAAGGAAAGGAGCTGTCTGTGTTCCTTGTTTGAAGCCATCATCCATCCAACAAAGGGAGCACAGATTCCAGGCTGCACCCTAAAGAGCTAACACGAAAATGGTGAGAAAATGATAAGTTCAACATTACTTTAGTTTTAAGTGTTAAAGAAGAAATGGTAGATTCACTTCAAAACTTAGGAGATAATTCAACAGTGGAAAACTTAAAAGACCAGAGAAGGAAAATGGAAAGAAAAGAAAAAAAACCAACCCTACACTATGATCCTGTGATGGAAAAAGCCTTTGTTTTCAGAAACTTGGATGAGGACAAGAAACGCACACCCCCCTGGTTGATGTAACTATTGTCCTCTTTTTAAGTGATCAGAAAATGAAACTGAGACACTGAAGACATCAAAGCCCATGTGTTGTAACAGTGGATGAGCCTGCCCTAGTTCAGCTCTACTGTCCCTGCCTCTCAGAAATGGAGAGATGCACAGTGCTTTGTACAGGATTGCACTCCCTGAGAGGTTCTGGAGTTCAAGAAGGCGCGATGGGGGCGAGAGAAAACTGTGTGGCTGTATGCTCACCGTTCCTAGGAAAGCGAGCAGTCGTGACAGGCATTTTTATGAGTCTGCTGCCAGGGAGAAAACAGCTGACAGGGAAGCAGACACTGCTGGAAAGCTGCTTATGCTTTGGATTGACAACGCCAGCTCTGCTGAGAAGAGGCTGTCATGAAACAGACAATAAGGAACTTAAACAGTGAAGAACAATGAATCACGGGTCCAGTTCAATACAAGAAGCTCAACCACCTTGGGCATGCCTGGAACGCACTGGAGATTCAGGTGTTTCTTTCTAGTAGAAGTCACTATCCAACCTGCATGGCAAAGGAGGAGGAATGTCTGTTAGTCCGTGAAGATGAGCCATAAAGGCCTTCAGAGCACTTGGCTACTGTTTAGGGATGGTCTCCCACAGTACCCATTCCCTCTCAAGAGCTGACAAGCCTTTCAGCTGGAATGACGACGACCCTGCCACTTTAGTTGCTCCTGGCTGGAAAAGGAGACTGGCACGTGAAGCAAAGGGTCCAGAACTGAGTCAAATCCAACTGGACCACGACATGCCCGACTACTTGGTGTCATCCGAGGTCAGGTGTTCGGATACCTCTGCACTCCTCTTTCAATTTAGAATAATCGGTTATGGATGTCCTTTTGTGTTTCTATATGAGTTTTTAAATTGTTTTTTTTTCTAGTTCTATGAAGAATGCATTGGAATTTGAATGGGGAGTGAATTGAACCTGTAGATAAGGCCATTTTTGCAATATTAATTCTGCCTCTCCCAGTGTGTGGAAGGCCCCTCCATACAACCTTGAACTCCCGATCTTTTCCCCTTTCCCTCCCACATGCTGGGATTAGAGGCACGCACCACTACACCCGTTGTCAGTACTAGGGATTAACTCAGAACTTTGTGCTTGTGAGACGCGCACTCTGCCAACCTCGGAACATCCCGAGCTCAAAAACGGGGGAAATCTCTGCATGAATTCCCTCAAGTCCGTCCCTTGTTCTCTCAGAATTGCTGTACACTCTCTGTCATCCACAGCTCAGAAAGCTAATTTACTTGCTTTACTTATGTAGATTCAAGCATGTGTATGGACTCTGTTGTTGTTTCTGATTTTTCAAGACAGGATACTAACTATGTAGCTGGTCTAGAACTCACTATATAGACCTGTCTAGGAACTCAGAGATCTCAGAGGAAGAGGTGCTTTATAGGAAGAGTAAGAAAGGCCACGGTATCTAGGAACACATGCTTGGAATAGAGATACAAGGAAAAGGAAGACCATGCCCTTCTGAGTAATGCTGAAAGCAGGCAGTTGTAAAGGTTCAAGGCTAGGACTCTGCAAGCTGCTGTACCAGAGAGTAGAAATAAATTCTAGGATCTAAAAATACATTGCCACATTTAAGGGATAATTGTTCTGCCTCTTTCTTTAGCTAGGGGTAGGCCTTAGCCAGGACATTGACCTAAACAATGAGAACGTTAGATCTCCAACCAGGGCAGAAATTTTATCCTTTTGACCGGAAGGAAATAGTGTTAGGCTGTTGTGTCAACCCAAGTGGTAATCTTGGTGACTTGACCTCTCTGAAATGTTTGATAGTTCACATGCCTCTTTCCCGAGTCCTTTCTTCCCCTATTTCCAGGTCACATATAAAAGCTGATACAGGTGATATAAAATAACAATAACGTAATATTTATTACTTGATCAGAGTCTTCCTAAAAATTCTCCATCATATCTTTTTTCCCCAGAACCTGTTTATATATTCTCTAAAGGTCTGCCGAGAGTCTCATTCTCTATTTTCTTTTGGTGTGTCATTCTTCCACTCAGTTGAATGACTACTGTCTGTGTTTCTATCCTGATAATCATGAAGAAATAAAAATGCAAGAGTAAGATATAGTATCTGCCTTCAAGGATGTGAGTAGCATTAACCATGTGGACAAGAAAGAGAAAGACCTGCCAGGCAAGTAAATGCACACATGTGAATCAGTGGTGCTGTGCATAAGGCTGAATGGAAAGCAGGAGATTTCAGGTGACAAATTGATCTCATTTGCCTCTTCATTGCAGAGGGTGTAAAGGTTTGGTCCTCTGGAAGCTGGCCATTATTCTGAACTCCACTTGCTTTCCTTGCTCCTACTTTGCCAGAGCTTTCATTGCCGATGAAACTTTGGCTTCAAGCAGGAAACTCAATTTGTGTCTCTTGAGAGTCATTGAATAACTGCTTCCATGGGATGGTGAGGACTTAAATCGATGTCCAGCTGGTTTTGCCTTGGGGAATAATGTAGATGCCACCATTTAATGTTTTACCTCTTTGATCTGAATGTATCCTCAGAGATAGAAGATGATGAAATCTTTCATAATGATACAAACTCAAACTAAACAGTGTTTGAAATAGAAATAGAAATAGTCATCTTGAAAACATGGTTCTGTAGCTTTGTGTGTGGACCCATGTCAAGAGTGAAAAAGCTCCTACACTCCTAGTGCTGGTTAACGTCAGTGAGATGAAAGTGAAGATCAAGAAATGGGAAATGGAAACTGGTCAAAGTCTAAAAATGCCAAACATAAGCATATAGCTTTCTCCTGATAATCCCATTGATCTCAGGAAGTACTTGGCCTGCATCCGTTTAATACCCTCAGACTACCACCCTAAGATTGTTCCTCAGGCAGCCTGGGGTAACAGGAAGCACATACCTGCTGAAATATTGGTCCTCAAGCTCAGTTAGAGTGTTTTAATAATTTCTGGGGTGATATAACTCCACACTCTAATTCTGACCTACACTCTGATTGACTCCATGTAAAGACATAGAACTTGAAGATCTTCACTGTGCTTTGGGATGAAAATATAACCTCTTTTCACCTTTGGTCCAATGGATGCTGGTGTGTAACAACTGCCTGGGTTCCTTCTGGACTTGATGAAGCTGATGTGAAAGAGATTGTTTGATCAGAAGAGAAGAACATACTTCCAGCACTTCCAGCTCATCCACTGGGCACGTTGGAGACTGTTTTCAAAGCCAGAGTGCTGCTGAGGAAGGAAGCACGTTCTTTATACAATGCTCCATCTCTATCATCACCAGAATACTTGGGATTGACGCACAGAAGACAGAAGTAAAAATGATGTTGAGGACCAGCTCAAGACAAGTTCAGACCAGGATAGATGGTATATACCACATCAAAGAAGAAATATGCTGGAAGAAATGAAAAACTCTTGAAAAAATGTATATTGCCCAAGACAAATTTAGACTTATATATTTAAAGTATGCTCTAAAAGTAGTGAAGATTCAAAAAGACACACAAAGATGCCAATTTCAAAGATCACAGTATTGATTAAGGAAAGGCTGATATTAAACTAACATATTATCAGCAGAAATTAGTGAAAAATTGCATTTACAAAAATTCAGAGAGGAAAACGGACCAGCACTGGAAAGAATCTATCCTGACACCCATTTTCTCAGATAGATGAGATGAGAGATGGGCCATGGTCCAAAGCCTCTAGCATATTGCTTACAGAGGATACAGAACATAGGTCAGTTCACATACAAAAGGTTAATGTAGCTTTACTAAGTTGCAAGAGAAATTTTAGGGAGATTGGTTTGGAGGCAATAAATAACAGCCTTGGGTAAGAAAGACATGAAAGCTACAGGTCCTTTCTGGAGATGTAACAATGGAAATAGAAAAATATTAGACCAGGGAGTTTGCAGGAGAAAATCTCCCAGGCTTTAATCACTGGCTAATAGATTTTAGTGAATTAAAAGAGAAAGATAACTCTTATGTTCCAACTTCATTTCTGGCTAAAGAGCTAAAGTCAAACAAGAAGACAGCCACAGACAAACAGCATTATGAATTACAGTAAGAAACTGTGAATTTCCAATGGATGGTTAAATTACCTCCATTTGGCACAGAATTCTCATTATACTTTAGAGCTATTATGCCCACTGGGGAGAAAAGCGTTTCTTGCCCAGAACTGGGGCAATTGTCAAGTTACCACGTGTGTACCAATCTTTCTGTGCCATGTCATTTTTCCTAAGTTACTCTTTCCCGTCTATGGTGAGCTGTTGGGCAGAACTGTTTGAAGGGAGGAGATTTCAAACCTGACGATAACTTTTAGTTCAAGATGTTTGACCTTTTATCCACATTTAAATATCTGAAAAAGACTTGGAAATCTCAGCTGAAAGATCAAACAAAATTCTGTCACCAAGGTTCCTGGCCTTTCTCCCTTTCTGAGAAAAGGAATTAAGGCTTCAGGCTTTCTTAATACACATTTGAAACCAAGTTCATTGATTGAGAGCTTTCGGTTCTGCATTTATTTCCTCTGCTTTAGTCAATATTGCTGGGAAATCTGTGCCCCTGTCCCGATTAGTTTCTCCTTTTTCTTCTTTCCTCCATAAAGTGAGAGACTTTCAGCAGAGCAAATGAGTAAAGAACTACAATCCAGATTCTGTTTAAGTTTAAGTAGTTTTTACTAAAATGGCCAGATTAGGAAACTAAAATATCAGTAGCCTAATACTAGCTCAGAGAGGGGTTTCTTAAGTTGGAACCTTACTCTTGTTTTTATTTTTTAAAATATTTATTAGTTTTAGAGTCCCTCTCTCTGTGGGTCTAATAATTCTATGTGGCATTATGTGGCATGTATGTACAAGAATGTGCAGAGATCAAAAGAAGACCCTTGGAAGTGGTTGTAGACAGTTCAGACAGATGTAAACAACCACAGGGGTGCTGGGAACTGAACCCAGATCCTATGAAGAACAGTCAGTGCTCTTAACTACTGGGCCATCTCTCCAGCCCCATCTTTTAATTCTAGCACAACGGGAAATTATGTGTTTATTTCTAATTGAAAGATTGCTTATCAGGCCTAATGTGCAGGAGATCTTTAAGAATCATCACTGAACAAAACTAAGGCATTTACACACAGCAGTGCAGGACAACATGCCCGACAAAGATGCAAATTGGAGTTCATAGGGAAGGAATTGCTATGAGGAAAAGAAAATAGTAAGCAAAGTGGGGAAGAACAAAGGGAACAGATGAAGAGTTGGGTGAATGAGGGAACTGTAGTATGAAATGTGAAGGCCAAGTAGACCTCACAGGAAACATAAGGACACAGAGCAAAACTGAAGGGTGAGGGACATTACTACAAAAATATCCAGGCCAAGAGCACTGCAGACAAACAAAATAGCAAGAACAAAGACAGTGGCAGCTTGATGCCCAGAATGTTCCAGAAATAGTTAAAAAGAAGAAGAAAAGGAAAAAATAATTACCAGTGCTAAGTTGCAGGCATGAGTAAGAAAAGCCAGAGCAAACCAATGAGGGGCACACACCAGCAGGGCTAAAGAGGCTGCTGTGCAGACTTAAGCTTTAGTCCTTGGTTCTAAGATTTTTAATGCTTTGTTCTTTTGTTTAGCAAAAGATGTAGGCTGCTGATAGCTTTGACATTTATGGAAATCCAAGAATCACTTTATTCTGACCATAATTAATTAAATGATCTTGTTCTTTTCTTCCCCCAAGGATTTTTCTGTTAGTTGTGTCGTTTTCACCATGTCTGGAAGAGACTCATGTCTGTTTCTCCTTCTTTACCTTTATACGTTCATCTTGCACTTTAACTTGTGTGCCTCCCCAGTGCTAAGATCCTCTCTTTGCTGAGTTCTACCTCATCCATTCTCAATGACACTTTCCCCAACTTTATTTACTCTTTTTAGAAAAGTTAATGTTTGTTGTTTTATGTTATTAATCATATCACACACCACTCTTCAAAAGTATCTGCTTCCAAAAGTTTGAGCACTTATCTACTTATCTGTACTGATTTTTCTTTCCAGGGTTTATGAGTCATAAGGCACTGGTTACACAGAAGAGAGAGGTGTCTCACCCTTCCCCTGGGGAAATTCAAACAAGGGAGGCAATGAACAGCAAATCAATGATGATGATATTACATTATTAATATACAGTTATGGTTCTGATAGTTATGGCATCTAGAACTAGGGAGAAAAGCAACTAATAAACCAATGCATGTTAGATGCCCGTTGTACGCATTCTTACCCCTTATCTTGGTGAACCCTACTAGTTTGCTAGATAGAAGTTGGACACTGCAGTTTAGAGCAGCATGGAAATTAAAATACAGAGAGGTAAGGTGAACTGACTGTAGCTATTCAGGCAAGCCCAAGATAGGAAGTAGGCCTATGACCTGTGCTTAAATGTAGAGTCATACTAATCCTATTATCCAGTTCATAGAAACATAGCAATTTAAATATGTTTTGTTTCATTAATAATATAGTGATTTCTTTCATTTTCTCTTCTTTCTTTTTCTTTTTCTTTTTCTTTTTCAATACAGGGTTTCTCTGTGTAGCCCGGGCTGTCTTGGAACTTGCTCTGTAGACGAGCCTGGCCTCTAAACACAGAGATTCACCTCCCTCTACCACCCAAATATTGGGATTAAAGTCACGCCTGGCCTTTCCTTTATTTTTCAACTTCACCCTTGTCTCTCCAAAGACTGTGTTAAAAATAAAACCTCGTTGCCACCTTATTTTTTCTTACCATTTCCATTATAGTTTTTAAAGATTAATTATGAGTCAAAAATGTCAAGTTTGAATGTTGATTCTGGCTCTCCTTCATTGTAAATTATTAACACTTAGTGGTTTGGGGTTCTTCATTAGTAAGATAAAAATAGCAGTATTTGGAGCCTGGCAAAATCAATGTGGCTTTGTTTGTTTCTTTGTTTGTTTTTTTCTTTTTTAATGTCTGGATTTGGAATGCAGTTTAATGATTGATGGAACACTTGCCTAGCAGAACTGAGTCCTGGATTAATCCTAGCTCTCCATTAGATGCACACTTTAATTAATTAATTAAATAAGTGGGGAAATTAAACATATTATATAACTGAAACGTTATTTTGGTCAATAGAGTTCCAGATTTCTTTTTATTCAGAGGAAAGGCTACAGGATGCAGACATTAAACAGTTAGGTGGTTTCCCAGGTGATGGCTATGGAGATGAATGAAGACAAGCAAATTCTAACAAGCACGGGCTACTTTTTCAGAAATTGCTATAACATAGTAAGTCAGCCATTGTTTGCATTTTGGCAAAAACTCAAACATAGGGAAAGGAGTGAAAAAACCATCACTAAAAAAGAGGGAACCGCTGTGCAGACCCCCTGGAAGCTGTGCCCATAGGCTGGTTATAAACGGGAAGTCCTATGCCACTGGCTAAGAGTGCAGGCTTAGCTTTCTCAGGTTGAATATAAAACTAGGGAAATGGCCCATTTTAATAAAACTACAACAGAATTTGATGGCTGGCTCATTGGTCTTACAGTCTATGGATCATACTTATGGCTTTCTAGTCCAGTCACTGACTGGCTTAAAGTAGTTTCTGCTACTTATGGAGGCAGACTCAGAAATACATACATATACACATACATACATCATACACATATGCATATACATTGTGTGTCCAGTCTTTCACTGTATCTCTATCAACAGTTGATTTAGAAGTCTCTATAATTTAGAGAAGAACATTTGTGTATTGTTTTGCCCTTTGGACAAGTCTCACATAGGACGGGTTATCCTCAAGCTCACTAGATAGCGACAAATGACTGCAGCAAGTAGCAGCTTTCAGTTCTGCTGATTCTACCTCCTGAGTTCTAAAATTATAGGTGAGCACCAACATGCCTGATTTTATGTGGTACTAGGGCTTCGGACATACCAGGCACTCTACCCACTCTGCTCCATAACCAGGCCTCTACACATTGTAGTTGACTCTTATTTATTAATCCAGTTCTGCAGCCAAACTAGAAGCATAAATTTTTCTAAATATTAACCTTATTAGAATTAGCAAATTAATAATTGAGTTTTTGATTAGGATATTAATAAGTCGCTCTTGTCAAACTTCTAAGTATTCCACTCTAAGTTGAATCACAGGATGATGAACATGGTGAACAAAAGTCATTATTAGGTTCTAAAGAGTTTGCTTCCTTGCTTGTTTGTTAAGACAGGCTTCTCCCATGTAAATAACATGGCAGCCTTGAACTTCACTATGTAGAACAGACTGACCTGAATGTACAAGGATACTCCTGTCTCTCCCTCCCAAAAAG
>NC_022031.1:22476669-22492487 GCF_000317375.1 Microtus ochrogaster | reverse complement strand
TTAATCATTTTCCAACCCCTGCCCCAAAATATTTCGAGATAAGAATTCACCATACTATGTAGCCTATATTGACCTAAAACTCACTATGCAGTTCCAAGCTGGTCTTGAACTCATACACACCCACCTGCTTTGCCTCTACAGTGCTGTGATTAAGCTAGGCACCATTATGCCCTTATTTACAGTTTTAATCACAATTGTTTGTTGTCCTTTTATAGAAAAGTATGGCTGGCCATATATGTACAGATTTTAATTAGTTAATTTGAGATGGGGATCTCACAACATTGATCAATATGGTCTCAAATAAGTTGGTCGTCAGTCTCTGCTCCCTAAGTAACTGAGACCATCAACACAAGCACCACATCCTCTTATACCCACGTCCCTCACCATCATCATTTTTGCCCATATCCCTCACTATGCCCACCTTGTGTTAATAGTCCTTGAAGGCTATACAAAGCAAAGAAACAAAACCGAAAAAAAAGTCCCTAGTGGAACTCAATATGTTATATATATATACATATATATACATAAATACATATATACATAAACGCTATGAAATTTCTAGAAAATGAAATACATTTAAAATTTCTCCAAGAAATAAAGTCATGGCAGCCAATACTGTGGGATTCCCCTCTGTATGCTGCGAATACCATTGGTTAATAAAGAAACTGCCTTGGCCTGATAAGGTAGAACTTAGGTAGACAGGGAAACTAAGCTGAATGCTGAGAGAAAAAAAGGGCAGAGTCAGAGAGAAGCCATGTAGCCCTGCTGTAGATAGATACCAACACTTTAATTGGTAAGCCACAGCCATGTGGTGATACACAGATTAATAAAAATGTTAAATCAATATGTAAGAGCCAATAAGAAGCTAGAGCTAATGGGCCAACCAGTGATTTAAATAATATAGTTTCTGTGTGATTGTTTCAGGACTAAGCGGCCGAGAACCAACAAGCAGCCTCCTCCTACAACACAAAACAATACAGAGAGGATGTGCTAGGAATATCCTAAAAGCAGTATCATGCCGTGGTCTTAGTAACTACTCTGGCTACTTTACAGGATGGGACAGAGAAACAGTGTGGGCATTTCTTATTTTCCTGCTTGGGTAACTTCTGATTAGTGATAAGCCACACTGCACTCACAGTTCTCACTGTCATTGGCGAGATAAGGATCCTTCCCAGCCCTAGGCAGGAGACTGAATCTCAAGTCAATCAATCCATCAAATTTAGAGATCACAATAATTAGTTCAAATGGGCTCATGACCTAAACTGGTCCAATCGAAGGATTTCAAGGTTTTTAATGAGAATGCTGGGACAAGTACTGTCATACTTTCCTGTTGGTTTGACTCGGGAAAGATTATGACTCGCAGGACCCCGGCAGTCATTTTGGAACTACGTGATTTATGAGAGGCTTAAGATAATATTGTTGGAGATCAAGCAGCAGAGACTGTCAGTGGAGAGAGAGGGAACCCTTACATCTAAGAGCATCTTTTGAAACTGATTGTTTTCTGTTTGTAGCTTTCTAGTCTCTTTCTAATCGTTAAACAATTGAGCAAAGCATACATACGATCCAAAAAGGCTAACAAAGCAAATGACCCTATGGCTCAGGATCCTCCCACACAAAGGTGACAAAGCTTCAATTTCAGAGGCTGGGATTTCAATAGGCAGGGTCAATGGAAGGAAGACATGCTTATAGCTAAATAAGAAATGAGGAGCAGAATGTCACATCATACCAAGCATCAATAACAATAGACAGAAATAACCATTCCAGAAAGAATGATTTCTTCCGAAAAAGCCCTATGATGAAAAATGGCCATTTCTTCAATATATGTAGACTAAAAGGCAGACTTGAGCTCCAGACAGTATAAGAAATAATAGAAATCCAGGTTAGACCAGGTTTGATCAGTTACATTTGCAAAATGAATTCCATTGTCAGTGAAAAATCTTCAAAACTGATAGCTGAAGCCAAACCAAAAACCTTGTGAGGTGATGCCCTTGGGAAACTTTCCATCAAGAAATGTGTTTCTCATTCCAAGCAGAAAGACACAGACTGGCATCTTCTTAAAATCATTTCAGGGATGTGCAGTTTTGATCAGAAAACTGCTTTTACTTGGTGTCTTTCATATGGCCTCCTACCCAAGCCAAAGGAACTCATTGCTACCCCCACCCTGAGAATTGGAGTGAGCTGAAGAGTAAAGTCTAGTGTGCACACATAGGCATTAAGTGAAATGCAGATTGCATGATCCAGAGATAGTACCTGTGTATTAGCCTAAAATGGCCCAAATGTGATTTATTTCTTCATAGCGGGCTGGGACTGTCAACAACAATGCCTATCTCTCCCAAACTGACATTGTCATGTGGCTAACCACTTTAGAATTTTTCCACAAGGCTAAGGAGATGGTTCAGTGGATAAAGGGGTTTCCTTCATAATCAAGAGGCTAGAATTAGAATTCTTAGAAACATAAAAAAAGCCTATACACCCAGCACTTAGAGGTGGAGGCAAGAGATCCCCAGCCAAGATTGCCAGCTAGCCATGCTGGAAAAAAACAAGATCTGGATTTAGTGAGAAACCCTGACTCAGTAAATAGAGAACTATATAGGAAGACATTTGATGTCAACTTTGAGCCTCCACAGGTATATACACACATATCTGTCCACACACAGGCAAATACACATTAATACACATTAGACACATGAACACACCATATATATACAAAATTAGTTCTCAAATAAACATACTTTTAGTTTACAGTTTACTAACTTCACATATCCCATGAAATGGCATTCAACATTGTTTGTCATATAAGACAAAGCCTACAGCAATAAGACCCCAAAGCATGTTGCCCCTTAAATTCTCAGAATTCCCCCACCCATGAATTCTTACCTTGGTTCCAAGGAGCCTTACCTAGTTACAGAAGACATTCCCTTCCCTATTTGAGTTCCGTGGCCTTATTCCTCTTTTGGGTGGTGGTTTCATATTTCTGTCTCTGAAAGATTTCTAGCAGCTCGACCTAAGCACTCCCAAGGACTCATATTCTTTCTCACTGCTTCTCGTGCTCTGGTATCTTTCTGTTTAGCCTCAAAATCTCTGAACTTACTAAAACCAACTTTCTTAACACAATTTCTACACACGCACATGTTCTTGCACTCATTACAAAATTTCATGCACAGTAAGATAAATAATTTCTCTCGCTCATACAAGGTCTGAACACAGTCCCTGAGGAGTCAGTGGAATGATGCTCAAACTCTTTGTGGGATGACTGAAAAACACAGCTTTTGTGTGCAGCCACAAAGGCCTTGGCAACACTGCATCCACCTGGCAGGTGTACAACTGTCTTAGGTGGAGCTGGAAACAAAACCTAACCACCGCAGGACAGAGAAGAGTGCATATTTTCCTCAGAGAGATGCACCCTAAAGTGAGAGGTGGATTAAGTTGTTCTGTCCAATGGTATCAGTCAGAGAAGTCACTGAGTGCTGGAGAAGACACAGGTTAGGTGGTTAGGGATGTATGGCTCTCTACATAAAAGCAAGCAGCTGGTCCAGAGTGCTCAGTCCTCACCATCAAATTCTGCCTTTCAGCTTCAGATTATGTAGAGGGGAAACATTCCTGCAAATAAACTTGAGATCTAATGCAACCTGATTTTACTTAAAAGCTACCAACTTTTTATCATTATCCAATGAAAAGGAGACTACAATACTTTTAACACACCTGATAAAATACACATTCAAATGCTTGAACTGCTTTAATGAAAATGACATAGTTTATTATTATTTTTTTAGGTAATAACATCTAAACCTAAACATGCCTAGCCAAATGACACACTGGGGACTAATGAACCCTGAATTTAAGCCAGGATGGAAAAGCCCAATGTTGGGTTTGCTTAGAAGCTCCTCTTCGTGAGCATTACCTCTGGCTTCTTAAAATGAGCAAGTCTATTCTCAGGTCTTCGAAAGAAGAACTACACTCTTGCAGTGGTGATAGCTGAAAATACAGCAACAAAGGAAAGTGAAGTCTGCCTCTAAATGTTTTGGGTCGAGTTGTGTATACCAAATCAAGATGAACATCAAGCGACAACCTTGATTGCAGATTCTATTCACTGGGAATCGGGCCCACATGCTTCTTCATAGAAAGGTATAATGCTAATCTTTTAAAGTTTTTCGTACAAGGAATCTAACCCAGGGCATCATACATACTAGGTCGGTACCCTACCACTGAGCCACATCCCAAACCCAGGACACTACAAGTATTAACCAGCCTAAACTGAAGTATACACAGAAAACGTAAGTTTAGGAAATAAGAGAGCCAAAGTTCTAAGGACTTGAGAACAAGGGGTTATATAAGCGTACTGTGGCTTTAACTGTAAGCCCTAAAACCTTGATCATGTTGTGACACTGTTGTGACATTTAGGAAGAGTTACACCAGACAATTTAGATTTCACTGTGACATATGCTGTATAAATTCTTTACTGTTTAGCTTATCTTGCACTAAACAGCAGAAGAAATACTTAGTAAGTGCAAGTAGGTCAACATCACTTTAACTTGCATTATCAGTTCAGAGGAGCATTTTACACTCTCTGTGTTGTGATAAAACACTGTGTCATTTCTGTCACCCAATGCAGAGTATTTTTAGGTCTTTGCACATTATGTGTAGAGATATTTGGTATTGCCTTTAATGTAACTTGCCATCTGTGTTCTAGTTTCTAAGCCCTGGCAGAAGTGAGCTCAAGCATCGGCCAAACTTCAAGGGGTTAAGATTTTTGCTAACAAATATGGACTATTTGATATGAAAACCATCATTGTTTGATATGTCAAATAAAACATTTGTCAATCAAAAGTCTTTAAGCACTGGGCTATGTGACATTTACTCTTTTATAAACCAACCAAGTCCCTGGTGGCTTGCCTTTTTTCCTCTCATTTAAATAGTGGTAGGAGAGCAAATCATACTTCAGGGCAAGTTGATAACTGCCAGTCACGATTCCTGCCTTGTTTACTATAATGAGGAGGGTAATAAATGCATCTGACCATTTCGGCTGGCATTTGCATAGATGAATGATTTGTCCAGTCAGTTGCTCTCCAGTGATTTGGGTCTTTTTGTCAGCACAAAGAGCATTCAGTCTCTCTGGAATTTACAGCAGCCAAGCTCTCATTAGCAAACATCCTTTACCATGAATGATTCAAATAATTACCACTGAAATAATAAACTGTTTCACAAAAACATTTTATTTGATGGCTCCAAACATCAACTTTTCTGAATTGTTGACATTCAAATAAGCCAGAGAGCTTCATTGTGAAGGAACAATGGTGCTCTTGTTAAAGGGTGGGCATTGTTTTACCTCCAATAGACCTTTAAACTTGGCTGGCTCTCAAATGCATCCCTCAAACTGCCAGCCAGCATTCTGGGTAATCAGAGGGCATGTACCAGATGGAGCAGTTAAAACTTTACATATTCAAACTGCGGGGAAATATTCTTTAGATTTTCTTTTGAGGTTGCAAATCTAGAACTCTCAATTAATTCGCAGCTGCTACTTTGTATCTTTTTTGCACCTATTGGAGCCAAATAATATTAAATGTCCTCACTTATGCTGAGCTATTCAAGTGTGAGTTCTCTGCTGTAATGGGATTCTATGTGTATAATTAAGTGTTATTTGATATAGTTTTAGAGTTTAAATAAATGAGCAAGCAACAATTATACCTTATTATGATCTTCTCTAGTGCATAGCCATAGGGTTACTCTCGGTGCGTTACCAAATTCATAGCACCAGGCAGGCAGCAGTTCCTGTTATCAACTTTTTTCACCCTCTGTGCAATGCATAATTTAGAGAGTTTTATTAATTTTTGAAATGGTTTAATGTATGCGCATGTTCTAAAGACCTAGGTAGACTGTATGACTAACTTTAGCTTTCATAGAGCAATTGTTTATGCATGTAAATGTCTGAAAAATATTTTCCCCCTCAAATCGTAAAAAGCCCATGGTTTCATTTAAATAGATTAACTCGCACATGGCACCGCCTTCCCTACCTGCAAGGAAAAATGCAGGACCGGAATGAGTGAAATGTATTTCTGTGCTTTGCAAATTCCCTCATTACTTTGCTTTCGCTTTCAAATTTAGACATGTTATATATAGCAAGAACGGGAAACCATCAACAGCCCTGAAATACCTTGATGTTCATACGGCATTGCAACACAATACTGGAGACTGATGATCATCGGGTAAGACTCTGAAACGTTAACTTTGCAATTAACTCCCGTACATTATCAATATGAATTAGGAGATATAGACCCCAGACCCCCACTGCCATGCAAGTGAAGGGCATCAAAATTAGTCTTCAACATGTGCCTGATACAGACAGACACTTAAAATGGCACGGCAATTTCTTAGGCTTCCATTTCTATCTCACGAAGATAGATGCAAATTAGGAACATAATTTGTCATACTTAAAATAATTTGCTTTATTGGGACATTGTGACCGAAATCTTCAGGTTTTCTTTTGCCCCTCGCTCAGCTCTGACTAGGAGTGCCGTGGCTTTTCTGCCTCCCTTGCCGGTGCTACTTGTTCTGGTTGGTAATCATGGTCAAGACTGTAGAGCCCATTTTTCATTTTGTTATTTGGCTTGTCAAATCAAAGGTCAAGAGATGATGAAGAAACCCCAAAATAGCCCAGGATTGGCAGATTTCCCCCAAGTTTTCTAACAGAAGTTGGTGCTTATGAAAGTGAGGGAATAAAGAAATGGCTATAGCCATAAATCATGCAGGCGAGAGCTTTCCAAGCTTTGCATGATTTCACTGCCTAGTGCCCAGAGGCCCAGAAAAGAAAAGCAGGCGTCGGTACCATTAATAGTGCCATCCTTGTGGTCTCAGAACTGGGGGCATATGAGGACAGCTTTCTGATATCGGCTCATCTTTTATGATTGGAGACGTTGGCAAAGAATAAATTCGGCCTCAACTCTTTAGTTATTATCCCTTTGGGGACATGGTTTAATACACTGGAGACATAGAACATAGAATGTTAGTTCCAGAAGCAACATCCAGATCACAGTAAGCTGTGGAACTTGTACTTGAATCCAGATCTCTTGGCAGCTTAGGTGGAGGTCATTCTATTTAGTTAGAACACTGATGTCCCCTAAAAAGCCCAAATTTCTTTTGTGAGCACCCTTTTTATTGTAGGTCTACACAGACACACACCTTATCTAAGTAGGAACATTACATTTTTTAAAAAATGACACACAGTATCATATAGGGAGCAACTCTTGCTCAACAGGTCTTTTAGTGATAATATCACTTTAAATATTTGGAAAATAACCATACATGATACTGTTATTATTTTATTATTTCTTTCCCATAGGTCAAATTAGTACTGTGTACTGAAAAACAGAGATTTTTTGGCTTCTTTTTAAAATAAATATTCCAGAGACTGCCACAATCACATGGAAGAGATGTTAAGACCAGATTTTCAGTGTTTTTCAGTGCCATTTGGCAGGGAAAAAAAGGAGTTTCCTAGTCCCTTTTGAGCAGTACAATCTCTCAGGTTGTCTTAAATGCACAGGTATTTGACATTTGTATTTTTTTTAATGCTCTAATAATAACGAATTACACTTCATCTCTGTTCCTAGTTAAATTTCATACCCACCCTCTAAACACATATATTGAATGTAGGGTCTTCAGAATATGTCTGTTTGTCTGGACAGAAGGGTGTTAAAGAGATGATTAGGTAAATCAAACATACATGTTAAAATGTCATAATAAAATCACTATGTACACTAAACAAAAACTGCTAATGTCAAGAAACACATTTTATAAGCTTTCTAAACTAGACATGTTTATTTATCTCATGGTTCTGTAGGTTTAAGGACATAGCACCATAGTGACAGGACCTTTAGTAAAGGCTTCACTGGGATGGGATCCTGATGTCAAGAGCATGCAGGAGACCATGTTATCACTTGACAAAGCAGAAATCAGGAGAGAGGCTGCCTAGTCCCTCAAGCCTAGAACAGCTCTTCTAATGGCAGCACCCCAGTAATCCAATAACTCAGTAGTCCTCACTTCTCAAAGTTCCACTATTGTTTAACTGGCACACTGGGGACCATTTACAACTTGTGGAACCTTGGGAGACACACTCAAACACCACCAAACAACAGCAACCTCTAATTACCAGCATTTAGAGACCCGACCCCTTTCTCAGAGAAAAAGAAAAATAATAATAGATCCACACTTGGGGTCTGTGTGTTCTCCAATATCTAGTTCTTGGCTAGAGTTGTAACACCAGCCTTGGATTTCCTCACATAACCTTAAATCCAAATGAAAAGTGGTTAGCTTTTCCCCAATAGTATTTGTGACACTATTGTACACATTGGCACATCTTGCCGCACTAGTCAGTATTGTACTTTACAGGTCCACATCTGGGTAACAATGCTGACTTTTCCAGAAGCCTGCATAACAACTTCCAGTGCTATGAAAGGTAGCTAGTGGCACCAATTTGATTTTCCCATGTCCTTAGACCAAAATCTGTGATGTGTTCACCAATTGGGTTTTATCATCGGGTTCTCGTGGACAAGCAAGATCAATGACAATGGGCTGTATTTTGAGGGATCTCTGGGGCCTGCCAGACCAACAATTCAAGGAGATGTATCTCACATCTGCCTCTGGGTTTTTAATTTGGTAGGATGTCTTAGTTATGGTTACTGTTGCTGTAAAGAAACACCGTGACCAAAAGCAAGTTGGGAAGTAATGGGTTTATTTGGCTTACACTTCCACACTGGTAGTCCATCACTGAAGGAGGTCAAGACAGGAACTCAAATAAGAAAGGGACCTGGAGACAGGAGCTGATGCAGAGGCCATGGAGGAGCGCTACTTACTGGCTTGCTCTCCATGATGTGCTCAACCTTCTTTCTTATAAAACCCAAGGCTACCAGTTCAGGACTACTCCAACCCCAAAGGACTGAGCCCTCACCCCTAAATCACTAGTTAAGAAAATGCCTCACAGGCTTGCCTACAGCCTGATCTTATGGGGACCTTTTCTCAACTGGGCAGCTCTCCTCTCTGATGACTCTAGCTTGTGTCAAGATGACACAAAACTAGCCAGCACACAGGAGAATTATCCTCTGTGTAGGGTAACTCTAATTAAACTCTTTTGTATGAACACACACACACACACACATATACAGACACACACACACGTCTTTCTGTATGCTTATAAAATAATAGCTTTTTATAAGGCTTTTTCAAACATACTTGGTGTCAGTGATCCTTTCCCCCACCCTTCATCTGCCCTATCATCTCCACGTCAAGGTAATTTTTTGAAAGTGAAAACAATATATTACATTAGGGAAGTATAAGCAATCATGGTAAGATAAAATGAAGTCAGGATGCACCTTACTCCAATCTGATTAGTGTTATTAGAGAAAAGGGACATTTAAATACCAAAAATGACACCAGTCATGCATAGGCACAACAAAAAGACCTGGCAGAGAAGCAGTCATTTTAAATTCACAACAAAGGCCTGAGAGAAAGAAGCCATGGCCATCAACACCTTCATCTGTGGCTTTTGCCTCCACAACAGCAATAACAATTAATTTCTGTTGTTGATCCTACCCAGTCTGTGTGATATTTTGTCATGACATCTCTATCAAGCTGGACAAAAGTTCCCATGAGTATGTCGCTTTTCTTCACCTCGCAAGAGCATTTCTTGGGCCTTCTTCCTGAAGTCCTGCTTCCTCCCTCTTACCTTTTTAGGTGGCTAGCTCCTAGTTTCAACTTCTCAGCTCAGTGTCCCTTGTCCAGGAAACCTCCTTTCCTCTGTATCTTCCTGCCTCTTTTTCAGGCTCAACTCCTATTACGCGGCACTAATTAGGAAACCCGGGTTTTCCCTCTTGCAAGCAGCAGGCCAGATTTGGTGCTTGGCCCTGATTTTCTCAACATTAACTAGGAAAAGCAGTATCTTAAAACTACTTAAGATACTGTCATTGTTGGTTTTCACCTCCATAAAGAAAGAACAATCTAAATATGTGTGTCCTGTGCCAGCTGTGATGAAACGTTTCCTTAGAGTTGAATATAGTGGAATCAAAGAGTGAACCAAAGAATTAGAGTTAGGGTGGTCAGAAAAAGTTAAACCAAACAGTCAACAACATACACAAAACCCTCAAGGGTAAGTCAGAAGAAAATTTGGTGACTTTCTACTTTTAGACTAACACATGAGCACAAATTTGCCCCGAACCTTTAGAGTCGAATAAGTGCTTATTATAAAAGCAGGGTTGTTAAAGCCTTGAACCTGAGCCTTCGGCCTTGCAAAATTCCAGGCTTGACTCGATCTGATCGTGACTGGTACATGAGAGCAGAATGTAGAGTATTTCTTTTCTAAACTTAATTTTTTCCCCTACTGTTATACCTTCAAAGGACATTTTTATGACTTCAGAAGTGTGTGCAGTTTTACTGACAACAAGAAATTCTCTGGAAGATTTTTTTCATCAGGTATCAGCAATTCAATCCCGATGATAGCTTGGGAGATAAGGTCAGATGGATTGAGAGCTCAACCAAGTATGACTGCTTCATTTTCAATGTCAATCCAGAATCTAGGACGCCCACACTTCTAACCAGCTGTCTACAAACTAAGTGTCCAAACCCCTCTTTGATTCCACTGATGGTGCTAGCAGAACTCAGGAAAGCATTCTGTTGGTTTGCTGGTTTATTATGAAGAATACAGAGGAACTTCACAGGAAGAGATGGATAAAGCAAGGTACAGGGGAGTTGGGGCCAAGTTCCCATGCCCTCTTTGTGAACACCACAGTGCTTCACATGTCCAGTACCTTGGGAGCTCACCAAATCTTGGGGTTTGTTTTGACAGGGCCTTTGCTCATATCTTCTTCTCCCTCTGCCCCTTCTTACCCAGAGGAAGGTAGACAGGGCTCAAATTTTCAAATCTGCAATTCTATGATCTCTTAGATTTTTGATAATTACAGACTAGCAGAAAATTTTCTACAAATTTCTGTGTGGGATGTGTATGTGCACATGTTTTTATGTATATGCACATATTCATGTAGGTATGTGTCCATATGTTTCTATAATTTTATCCATGAGACCAGCGGTTGACAAAGTTGCTTTCCACCTTTTTCTTTTTTTTCTTTTCTTTCTTTCTTTCTTTCTTTCTTTTTTTTTTTTTTTTTGAGACAGGGTCTCTCACTGATCTTGGGGCTTCTAAGGTCAGCTCAGCTGTCTGGTCATTGAGCTTCAAATATCTGGGTCTGTCTGCCTACCAGTGCTGGTATCAGAGACATGAGCTTCCATGCCCAGATTCTCCATAGGCGCTAAGATTCAGCCTCAAATCCCTGCCCTTGTGAGTCAGGTATGTCACTGACCCTGCCATCTCCCTAAACCCTAAATTTCTTTCTGACTTACATTGTTCCCCTTTATAAGGCATTATGTTTTGTTTTACATTATGCCAACACTTTGATTACAACCCCCCTTTTTCTTTTTTCTTTTTCTTTCTTTCTTTCTTTCTTTCTTTCTTTTTTTTTTTTTTGCTTTTCTGAGTCTACTAAGGGACCCCTACCTTAAATAACCCCATTAGCACAAAGTCGTGGTTTTCAAAGCAAATTTTTATAAATAATAAAGGATAGTCCTATTGCTCAGGAAATGGTAGAGAACTTAGACATCTCACAAAAGCTAGGGACAAAGGCCAGATACATTTTACATTACACCACATATATACACATGCTCACATACACACCCGATGGACATGAGCATGTACACCTATGTGTCCCTGTATTTGAGGAACAAGCTAGCTCTAAGACCCCTGGAAAGAAATCTCTTCCATTAACATTTCACCTTGTAATGTGTGTTTCTCTCGTCAGCTTTCATTTGCTGCTTTGAGAGTGACTATCACACCCAGGGATTTCTATTTGTGCTAAACTTCACAAAAGAAGAAATTCGCTTAATAAAGCCACCTCCCTAAACCGAAGTCCTCTGGCATGAGGACTCTTTCAAATGCTTCCTCAGAGCCTGTGGACACAGGCAGTACCTGATAAATGTTGCTGGACTGGAGTGGAACGTATGAGAGAGGAGACTAAAGCTATGGGAAGAGAAACAGGGAAAATGGGCTTATTCTGCCCATGGATCCACTGTGCCTCGAACCCCCAGGCTCCAGGGTGTGCATCCTTCAATGTATGAACTTTTCTTAACTTTACATTTACATTAATCTTTACATTTTTCATTTCAAGAGAGATTATTTTGAACCCAACTTTTCAGATTTAAGAAGACAAATTTGGCCTTCCCTCTTGTACTGGATAAATATAAAACCACAATCCCTATGACTACTCCTGTTTGACTGAAAATAATTATCATGAAATAATTATAGGTGCTTTCTCTGGCTATGTGCAATAATCGCTTCTCCTTCCCCCACCCTCAACCTCATTTACTTGGCTTTAATCATCACAAGAGACTTATTTATGCAAGGAAATAGCAAGTTATTCACTCGGCTCAGCTCATTCACCATTGTCTTCTGATTTCTTCACACTACTTAATTTAGCACGTCAAGGTGAAACGATTAGTTTATCTCACCTTGACGGGCTGTAGTCCACAGGCAAAACATGTTCATGACATTCTCGTTGGATACTTCCTTTCTAGGAATAGCTATCGCCCGAATTATCATTGGTTGGTATTTCCAAGTCAGAATAAGTATGTGACCAGCAGGTAAATTGGATTGATAATGAATCAGAACAAATAAGGGCATCAAAAAAGAAATGTCATCTCTCAGGACCACAGTGCATGATAAGGAGTTGTTTCTGATCAACATCTGCTTTGGCTCCTCATGATGATAAGAAAAACCCAATTAGCAACCCCAGTTTTAAAAGATGCAACTTTTTATTTATCTAAGATTCCACCGCTAAAAACCTTGCCGGATTTACAATTCTAAAGACAACAGCTTTTTGTAAATGTGTTTTATTTGCAGTTATAATATCTATAGTTAAATCAGTTCATTAAAAATAGAGTTGTGTAAACTATCTCCCAAACTGCCATATTTGAGTGCTTAAAACAAAAATTATTTAAATTATATTCTTACACTGCATGTAAGAACTGTGAAGTCATCTAGTACATAAAATAGTGTCTTTAAATAGGAAAGTCTTTCTTAATTAAGGGAGAGGTTAAAATTGTGTATGTGTATTTAATATTATACAACTCATTAGTCAAACAGAGATTAAACACACGTTTTACCCAAGCACATGGTCATGATGGCCTTTGCTGCCCTTGGCCTCTAAAGCAGCATCACCTGTCTGGGTCTCAGGGCAAAAGAGCAACAGCTTATAATCAATGAAAAAAGTCACACCCTTGGGGCCTAGAAACAATAGTGTAACACACTCTAGCTGAGGAGCCTTCTGTCTGGGTAGAATAAGACCACAGAGTTTTCTCTTTGCATTATATTATTTCTTATTGCCTCGCCCGCCTCAATACTCACAAGAAAACTATGGGGATTTTGTTGAAATAAGAGCTGAGAATATCCTAGAGTTTGCATGAGACTGAGCTGCCAGACTCCAATAAGGCCAGGCATAGAAGTGGAGAGGGTGCTCTGGACAGAGATCCTAGGGACCTAGTCCTGCCTACTAATTGTGGGACTGGGGTCTGTCTCTTAATCACTCACTGCCTTTGTGTCCTCATTGTTAAAATAGGAATACTAATAGCTACCCTGTCTGCATAGTTGTTATGAAGATCAAATGAATTAATAAATGGGTAATGGCTTTGTTAAAGTTAAAAGTCTCCCTCAAGCGTTAGTTATTCCTGTTTGGCTTTTATATTCTTTGGAAACCCCATTTATAATAAGGTTCTCCTGGAAAAGTCATCACTTCTTGAAACCCATGAAAGCTTTGTCTTTGTATTATCTCATATGGGTTCCTTTGGAAGTTCAGCAAGTTTCTCTGTTCCCTGCTGTGCTGCGCATACATTGCTCAAAGTGATTCCAGGGTCTGCCTGGCATTGGACAGACCCTGCACATGGTCTGTTCAGTGAGGACTGGTTCCTAGGGAGTGCGATTAGAAAGATGGTCATATGCATTGTCTGCAGGGATTGGATCCAGAGCCCCCAAGGATACTGAAATCCGTGGCTGCTCAAGCCCCTAATACAAAATGCCATGACATTTGCATATGACCTACACACACCCTTCTCTATACTTTAAATAATCTCTAGATTATTTATAATACCTAATGTGATGTAAATGCTATGTAAATAATTTCTATATTTATTGTTTAGGGAATTATGGTAGAAAAAGTCTATCCATGTTCAGTACAGATATAATTCTTAAAAAGATTTCTTTTGAAATCTCTCTCTATATGTACCCATGTGGAGGTATGTGTACAGGAATGCAAGCATCCTCACAGGCAAGAGGTGTTGGAGCCTCCTGGAGTTAGAATTACTATGAGCCACCTTACTTTAGTGCTAAAGTCTTCTTCCAGAGCAGTATCACTGTAATTGCCAAACCATCTTTCCAGCTCCAGATCCATTTTTTTCTAAGTCCTTCCAATGTATGGCTGATTAATTCAATGGGTAGAGAACCTACAGATACAAACCAGTAACTTTTTATGAATGGTTTATAGTGCCTTTCTAAGATAAAAGTAACATACACATGCTTAATTAAATAATTAAAACAAGAATGAATAAAGAAAGAAAAAATATCAACTGCCCCCAGTTGAAACATACGTATCTTCGGGGCTCTTTTCCATGTATATACATTGCTTATTAAATATTTATAAAATACTGAATGCTTGAGTCTGCAAACATTTGCATTCTCCAATGTGTGTAGGTTTTCAGGGAGGGTAACTAAGTGAAGTCTTAAACGGGCTTATTCTGATAAGGATATATTGTATTTATGAGAGAAGATACTGAAGAGCTTCTCCCTGCTTTCCCACAAAGAAGACGAGGATACTATGGGAGAGCAGCTGTCTGTAAGCCAAGAAGTCCTGTACCAAGAAACAAACCAACGGGCTCCTTGATCTTGGACTTCTCAGGAACCAGAACTGTCAGAAGCAAGTGTCTGTGGTTTAAGCTACAAAAAGCTGCATAATCTGTGGTATTTTCTTATGCTATCCTGCAAACACATGACACTTACAATAGATACATCTTTATCACTTAAAGGATTTTGCCTAAGAGGGCAGTGCATTTACTATTCTACAACTTGGTTTTAATGACCATAAGTATGAACATAACCTAATGTTTTTCTATTAGAAGTTCTTTGCACATATCAAGCATAACTGGAACTGTGTTGTATAAGAACATTTTTAGACAAGTAGATATTGTACAGGGACCATGTTCTCCACCTTGTCTTCCCTTTTCTCTCCTCCACAGTGGTCTTCTTTGTTCTTATAGATAGTTTTGTTTCTACTTTCTGATCACACACACACACACACACACACACACATATATATATATATTTAGTGATGTATATATATATATATATACATATGATTTATGGATCTATATAAATATTTACAGACCACCCAGGGGAGAAAATATACTACTGGTTTTTTCAAGCCTGCCTGAATCAGCCCAGTATGGTTGTCACCAGGGACACCAATTCTCTGCAAAGGAGATGGCTTTGTTCTTCTTTATGGGTGGCTGAAAAATTCCTCTGTATTATTCACATTTTCTTTGTCTGTTTTTCTGTTTATAGTTCTCTCACTTAGCTATGATGGCAGGACAGGAATAAACATATGCACACATCACTGTGATCTGCTGACTTGGAGTCCTTTGATCAAACACCGAGAGATAGGATAGCTGGGTCATATGATAGATCCATTTTTGGTTTTTTAAATTTAATTTTAAAAAATTCTATTTCAAAAGCCTTA
>NC_022031.1:22474986-22475786 GCF_000317375.1 Microtus ochrogaster | reverse complement strand
GTGTGTGTGTGTGTGTGTGTGTGTGTGTGTGTGTGTGTGTGTGTGTTGTGTAGGGGAGGAGAGGGGGAAGGAAAGAGAAAAAAAACACTAAGAATTCAAGCTCAGGACCTCACTGTTGAGGAGCATATGCTCTTATCCACTGAGTCATCTCCCTAGCTGAGAAGCTTTTGAATTTCATGAAGTCTCATTTGTCAGTTATTATCATTATTGTCATCCCGAGCAAGTGGAGTCCTATTCAGAAAGTCCTTTCTCATCCCTATACCTTGAAGTGTTCTCCTCTAACTTTCATGTGCATGGTCCTAGTCCTCATCGGTGTGCACAGCATGTATGTGCACACAACATGTGTGAGCACACATACACACACACACTTAGCAAATGTAAAAGAATTGATATAATCAAAATGTCTAACAGTTGACTGGGAAAACATTAAGCCATATCCTCCTATAGATTCCACAAGGCAACTCTCAGATTTGGCAAACATTTTCATCAAGGATGATAAAACCTTTATTATTTTGGGAGCTCAGGATTGCTTTGGCTACCTGAAGTCTTCTGGGCTTCTGTATGAATTCCAAGATTGTTTCTTCTGTTCCTAGGAAGGCTGCCAATGGAACTCTAATTGGAATCACATTGGATCCATTGACTGTGTCTAGTAGTTAGCTTTCTGATAATAATAATAATCTTGCTAATTTATTCACGTTGGAGATCTTTTCATCTTCTAGTGTCTTTCAGTTTCTGAAGTATTTTAAAGTTTTTGTTGCAAAGCTCATTCACTTCATGGTTAGGCTTAGTCTAGGTTTGTT
>NC_022031.1:22464130-22468975 GCF_000317375.1 Microtus ochrogaster | reverse complement strand
TTAGGTCTTCTTTGTGTTCTGTTGCTTTCATGAGTGTCACTGTTACCAATATGAGATCTTCCAGCTTTTAAAAATGTAGGTGCTTAGTGCTCTAAACTACTTTTCATGTCTTATACTCTGTTGGTGAGATTTATCACTGGGGTTTTTGTTTCATTACTTAAATGTTTTCTAAGTTTATTTGGTGGTTTTATTTCTACTTTCATGTCTTGAACTGTTCTCATTATTTCACTCTATTGTTTTGTTAGAGATCAGCTTCAACTAGTATTCCGTTTACCAGAGTAGGTGCATGGGGATTAGAAAAAAATAAAGAAAGAAAATAAAGACGTGAGTGAAAATAATAAAAAGAAACATAGGATAGTATCAGGAGGGAGTTCCAGTGAATACTAAAAAATTTCCTGCTTTTAACTTCCATTTGCTTAAAAACCCTGACCCCCAAAAGGTAAAATAAAACCTGTGTTCACATGATACAAGGAATAAACAGACCAGGTGAAGGATTATGGGTTACATTTTTAATTACATATTTTGTTGGCAAAACAAGACAAGTAAGGCTCACACCCTAGACCAAAATATTCTCTAGGCAAACTACTCCCTGGGTGGAATCCATTCTACTTCCTAAGGGAGTAGAAACCTAGTTGGATCCTTAGACTTTTGTTTGAGGTAGGAGCAGATCTACTTTTTAATACCTGAAACACCAGGTTTGGTATTAGACCTATTATTTGAGCTGTTGACACTAACCTTGAAGAAACAGAAGTAAGTTCCAACTCTCTGACCTTTAGTCAAGGTAGAAGACTCATACCTATGGGCCCTGTCACTGTTTCTTTGTGTTTTTAGACTTCATTAAGGGATTCATTCATATTATCTTTAAAGTTCTCCACTATAGTCATCATTGCTAATTTGAAAACCTTGTCTTGTGGTTCAGCTATATTGCATTTCTCAGGGCCTTTTGTATATAATAAGACTGCTGGGTTCTGATACAAGCATATTGTCTTGGCTGTTTATGTTTTTTGTTTAGGGCTGCTGTCTAGTCATCTGGAGTTATCATGATTGAGGTGATTGCAAGGTACTGCTATCTAATATTGTCTTGTGGGATGAGTATCCTCTTCCTTGATTCTGTTGTCCTCTCTGGATCTTAGGGGAGTGTGATGACTTTGGGTTCCCTGCTAGGAATACTCCTGCAGGTGGGTGACTAGCATTAGAAAAGTATGGCTAGACTACGAGAAAAGGTTGAGAGGGGTTGTGGGAGAGAGCTATGGGAATCCTGTCCACACCAAGAGGTGAGGTCCCCGGATAGCTGCAGATGTGGCAGAAGGAAGGACTTCTGCAAGTCTGCCAGAACAAGGACACAGGAAATGTCTGTAGTGACAGAGATGAAAGTGTTAGGCTTCATCTGAGGTTGTACCCAGTACTGGATTCTCCCGTGAATAAAGCTGAGGTGTGAGGAGGAGCCCCCTGTCAGCTGCTGCAGGACTGAGAGTGAGTGACACTGGGGAGATCACAAAGCATGATGAGAGGATTCTGAAAATTAGCTACCCAAATCCCTGGAAAACGCCCTCTGTGTTCTTACTTCCTCTTTGGCCTTGGCAAATTCATCGTTTACTTTTCTCTGCACACTACCCCAGGAGGCTGTTTGATCCTCATTCTCTTTGACTAAGACTAATCTTGATCTGCCCTCTACTCAGTCCATCCCCAATGAAAATATCCTTTTATAAAATTAGTATCTACTGCATGGTCATTTGCAAAGAGGCAAATGCTAAGAGATCTATCACAACATTTTAAATACAGTTTGAAAAGAGTTAAAAAGAAATTTTCTTCAAAAAAGCCAGTACAAAAGTCCTCCTACATGTACTAAGCTTCTGGATGCCTCAAATATTTTCATGAATGAAAGCCCTTTTGGTTATTTTCATTATAGGAGAGATTCTTTTATGGAAAATTCAAGCCAACAAAGGGCGCTTAGATTGCAGTTCTAACATTTTTCAGCAGAGCTGAGCAAACACGAGTCCTAAATTGACGTATTATGAAACTCAATAATAAATAAGGTTTCAAAGGCTGGATACGACTGCAAAGCCTTTTTGAAACAGACCTCTCCTTTATGTTTCTGTCTTCCTGGGAGTTCGTGGACTGTGAGAGGACATGGAGTTTGAAGACTTCTGGTTAGTTAGTCTTACAGCAGCCACAGCAAACGGGGGTGGGGGGCTGGGCAGCGAAAGACGCTTCTGCAGAATCATCCATCATAAGTTGTCCGTGCGGTCAGCTTGGGATTGGAGGAATCCTTACATTGCCTGTGAAAAGACCGCACCAATCGTGAGAGGTTAACTGCTGATGGATAAACAATTCAGCTCAAACAATTCCTGTTGGGTTTCTGCTTTGTCCAAGGCACAAAGATGCGAGTGTCAGCAGCTGAGCATGGGCGGTGACACTGGTGATGGTGTTGGAGGTGGAGGTGGTGTTGGAGTGTGTGTGTGTGTGTGTGTGTGTGTGTGTGTGTGGTGTACATGGGGGCAGTGTTAAAAAGAAATTGGCTACCCCTACCCACAAGTGTGCCAAATGCTACAGTGAGGGTATAGCCAAGGGCTATGGGAACAGAGAGGCAAATGGCGCGCATTCTAAAGGACTAGCAGGGAGTATGGATCTCTAAGAAGTCCAGTGGCTTCAGTTTCAGGGTACAGACAACAACATTAAGCTCAGTGTAGTGGGTCCTGAGGAAAAAGTTTCAGAGACAAAGTGGACAGACTAAAGATTGGTGGGAGGGGAGTGAGCAGTAAGTGGGACTGGCTCGAAGCATTCAGAGATTCCTAACTTCTTCCTCTTTCTTTTCTGGAGTAATCTTCTCATGTAGAGAGAGTCTGAGCTATCGTTAGACTGCAAAACCCACAGAGACAACGTGTCTGCTTTGTTTGTTGTCCTCAAGAAGCACCCAGCACTAATAAACATGAAAAATGATAGCAAAAGTATGGAGCCCCTGAACAGAAGTCCAAGAAACAGTGGTTTGAGGAAATATATGTATATCCTACCAAAGATATCAAATGACTTCACTTTTCAGGTTCAATTGTTCATAGACTCCAGCACAAAACTATCAATTATAAAATGCCAGAAGCAAACATTTTATTAACTATAAATTGCACAGTACTGATTAGCATGATGAAATCTTCTGCTCTACTTTGTGCCATTCAGAAAAAAATGAATCATTACTTTGTCCATTGTACTCATTGTGTATGTGCTACCCACACACCCGTCACTTAATAGCCATCTCAGTTATCAGATGAAATGCTGTAGTACTACATTGCTTGTTTTCTAGTAGCCTGTTTCCATGCTTGTGTGATTCCCTGACAACCCATAGAACTACTCTCTACCAGGATCCCACAGCCACCACACTTGGCAAGGACCACAGTAGACAGTAGCAACAGAACTAGATGTAGACATCTCAACAAAGATGGTACCAGATATGTACACTATGGTGACTTGCAAGAGAATGGCCCTCATAGGTTCATATAATTATAACACTTGCAGTATTGGTGAGTCGAACTGTTCAGGAAGAATTACAGGAAGTCATTGCAAGTATGCTTTGGATTTCAAAAGTCCACCTTTCTCTCTCTCTCTCTCTCTCTCTCTCTCTCTCTCTCCCCCCCTTCCTCCCTCTATCTGTCCCCCTCCACCTCTCTCCCTTTCTCCCTCTCCCTCTCTTTCCTCATGCTTGTGGACCACAATGTAAGTGTTCAATCACTGTTTCAGTGTCATGCCTGCCTGCCTGCCTGGCTGCTTGCCAGCTCCTCATCATTATGATCACTGACTTTGGAGGACCTTGGAATTTTACCAAAGAAGAAAAGTGGAGAAGAAGGTATTCCAAACAAATGGAAGTGAGAAGCCAGCCTGTGTAGCCATTTTAATATCTGACAAAATGACTTCAAAGCAAAACTAATCAACCAGAAGACACAGGGAAGGACACTACGTACTCACCAAAGAAAAGATTCTCCAAGGGGACATTGCAACTCTAAACATTTACACACCAAATTCAAGGACACTCACATTTATAAAAAAAAATACTACCACAGTTAAAATTGCATATTGAACTCACACAGTGATGGTGAGTGAATTCAATACCTCACTCTTACCAATAGACAGTTCATGCAGACAAAAACTAAACAGAAATATGCAGAGTTAAATAGTGCCATAAATCAAGTGGACCTAACAATACATATTTGCAGAACATTCTACCCAAATTTTAAAAATATTCCTTCTTCTCAGCAGTCCATGGAACTTTATTCAAAACTGAGGACATGTAGGACAAAATGCAAGGCTCAAAAGATAAAGAAAATTTGAAATAACACCTTGTAATCTGTATGAATTCCATGGATTAAAGCTAGATATCAGTAACTGTAATATGAGGGCCTACATTGTTGGGGTTTCTGTCCTGCCTAGTTCCCATGACCGGCAAGTCCCAAAGAAAATCACACAGAGAGTCTACATTAGGTTAAAACTGATTGGCCCATTAGCTCAGGCTTGGTATTAGCTCTTATAATGTGTATTAATTAACCCATTGTTCTTATCTATGTTAGCCACATGGCTCAGTACCTTTTTTAGCTGGGCAGGTCACATCCTGCTTCTTCGCTGGTCTGGGCAGGAAAGGGCAGAATAGGCTTCCTTCTTCCCAGAATTCTCCTGTTCTCATCGCCCCACTTCTACTTCCTGTCTGGTTGACCAGCCTATAATTCCTGCCTGACCAATCAGCATTTATTTAAAACATGATTGACAGAATACAGACAATTCTCCTGCACCAAATAACAGTAGAGATGGAAGAAAGTATATAAACTGATAAAAGCTGAACAACTCACTATTGAATAAAAACTG
>NC_022031.1:22459866-22463735 GCF_000317375.1 Microtus ochrogaster | reverse complement strand
ATGAAGAATTACTTTTTTGAAAAATTCATGGTTGACCACCCTTAGCCAAATTAACTAAAAGATGGAGAGGACCCAAATTAATAAAGTTAAAGATGAAAGTGGGAATATTACAACAGGTAATAATGAAATTCAGAGAATCATACAGACATAATTTTAAAATCTGTATGCCTCCACCAGACTAGAAAACCTAAAAGAAATGGGTAGATTTCTTCACACACACACACACACACACACACACACACGTGTGTGTGTGTGTGTTTTACTGAAGCTAATTAAAGATAATATGAGCAATTTAAGCAAACCTATAATCACTAGTGAAACAGAAGCAGTATTAATTCAAGCAATGTCTATAAAATTAACCCATCTCTATTAATCTGTGCATCACTATGAGGTTGTGACCTACCAGCAAGGTTCTGGCAAGGTCCTGCAGGTGTCTTTATCCTTTGATGGCTACATGGTGTCTCTCTGACTTCATCTACTTTCTCCCAGCATTCAGTTTAGTTTTAGCTCTATTCTGCCCTGCTGTAGGCTCAATCAACTTCTTTATTCATTAACCAATAAAAGCAACATATATGCAGAAAAACTTCCCACAGAAAGCCAAGTACATTTTTTTTTTTTTGAATTTTCGAGACAAGGTTTCTCCTTAGCTTTCGGTTCCTGTCCTGGAACTACCTCTTGTAGACCAGGCTGGCCTCGAACTCACAGAGATCCACCTGCCTCTGCCTCCAGAGTCCTGGGATTAAAGGTGTGCACCACCCACCACCCAGCAGCAAAGTACAATTTTAGTCAGCATTTCCCTTGGGCAAAGAATGATGATTGCCACTTGTGTTTCATCTTTTGAGAATTCTCTGCTTAGTTTAATTCTGTTTTAATTATATTGTTCGTTTTCTTGATGTTCAGTTTTCTAGTTTCTTATGTAATCTAGATACTAACCCTCTATCAGATACATATTGGAAATAGATAGATAGATAGATAGATAGATAGATAGATAGATAGATAGATAGATAGATAGATAGATAGATAAAGATATAGTTTGTGTGTGTGTGTGTGTGTGTGTGTTTCCTTCCTATAGACATTTTTTTAAACATGGTTTCTCTGTGTAGCAGACTTAGCTGTCTTGGAACTAGCTCTTGTAGATCAGGTAAACCAGGCTGACCTCAAATTCAGAGAGATCCTCCTGCTTCTGCCTCTACCTCTAAAGTGCTGGGATTAAAAGTGTGTGCCACCGCTGCCCAGCATAAAAGGATAATTCTACAGGCTTGTTGTTGAAAATTTAGTGAAACCATATAGGCAAAGTACAAGGTTTGGTGTTTGACACAAAAGCTATTATTCACAAAATGCTCAATATTGCCATTATTATTGACACTGAGTAAATATTTGCTTGCTTGAATTAATAACAAACATGAGTAACAAAGGGTGCCTGCTCTGTGTCAGATGCTATTGAAACAGCAGTCCATTTATTGCGTCATTGTGTCCTTCTCACACCTGGAGGAGGGTGCACTCTCAAGGCTTTCGTACTGATGAGAAAGCTGAAGGAAAAGAAAGCTAAGTACCTTGCTCAGAATCACGCCACAATTCAACAAGGCAGCAGTGCATTTGTTGTGAATGCTTTGCTGTCCTCAGCGCCCTCTTTTCTGGTCCAGTGAAAACTGTTAGAACACAGCATCATCTTACATTAGAATTTTGCTTTAGGCAAATATCTACTAAGAACAATTTTTAGAAGCACAATAAGTTAATCAAAGGGAACACTAAGATACATCACATAGATTACTGATTGTAATTCAATAGTGCCACTTGCATAAGATCATCTTATTATTTTTATTAAACACAAGTTTTAGTTTTTAAATATTTGTACATGTTTATAGAATATGGTACAGGAATCTCCCATCCAAGCACTAGCAAGGCCCAGTCCTGCTGAGCTTCCTAAGCTGGACACATTCAGAATGGTATGGTCATAGACAAGTATGAATGTGACACTGCCTGGCTCATTAGCTCTAACTTCTTATTGGCTAATTCCTACATCTTAATTTAACCCATTTCTATTCATCTGTGTATTGCCCCATGGCAGTGGCTTACTGGGTAAAATTCCCAGCGTTTGTCTCTGGTGGATCCATGGTATCTCTTTGACTCTGCTTTCTTCCTCCCAGCATTCAGTTCTGTCTTTTCTGCCTACCTAAGTTCTGCCCTATCAGGTCAAGGCAGTTTCTTTATTCATTAACCAATACAAGCAACACACAGAGATGACTCCCACATCAAATATGAGCTGCATAAAACCCAGTCTTGGCTCCTGGAAGATAGTAAAAGACAAAGCAGAAAGAACACAAGAGCCGAAAGATAGGGAAAAGGTCTGCAGAATGCCATCCTTTGGGCATGATGTCGTTACTGCAATTATAACCTCACAACAGCTGTTGTTCCAAGCACTGGGCCTGCTCAACACTAGCCTCAGTCAATCAAGGATAGTGAGGAGGACACAGGGCTCGATTTATCCCTGCTGAAGTATTAATTACTAATGGATCCCAACGGAGGGACTGTCATGGTCTAGAGGTGTGTACCCATTGGTGAATCTTAACTAGCCTCCAGTGGATAGTTCCAAAACTTCACAGATAGCTTTGGTTAAAGTGAATAGATCACAACAGAAACATGAATGTGGGATAGGGATTTCTGGGGCGAGGGCAGGGTTGGCCAATACAAGTGAGACTCAGAATAGCATGAGAGATACCACAGGTCACAGTCCCTAAACATTTTCCAAATTATGCCTCCAGTAAAGATCCACAGTTTCCTGCTGCAGAACTGATGAGGGGCGTGGTGTGCAAATAAAGCATGACTGTTGTGCATCATCCAGTTGCTCTTCTTCTGTGTCTCTCTGTGTTCGCTAGTACAAGGCAGCCAATGACTACATGCTGACTAATCATAGTCAGCTTCCCACGATGTTAGGGATGCATATCATCCATAGGATGTAAGTTCAGCCACTGGTGTTTTCATTAATACAGCTCCCTACTGGATCTGGGGGAAACTGCACACATTTTCTTCTTGTCAATTCACGAGTACTTTTCTGAAGCCACATGTTTGCTCTCGTCTCGTGCTGTCCCCTGAGAGAAGGCTCTATTCTTCTTTCTCTATACCTTCAGGCATGCTGTACAGCCAGTGCTACCTGGTGTAAATACCCTGAAAGCCTGTCTCCGAGCAGAGAAGCTGCTGCCACATCCTTTTCTTGGAAACCTGCCTGTGGTGTGACAGCGTATTACAGCAGTTTGAAACATGTTCACAAAACATTTCTGAGTGAGCCAGGGAAAGGGGACGGGAAGTTAAGATACTGCTGTGGCCTTCATACATCAGTTTATAACTTGCCTAAATATTTATTTACCAGCACACCAACACAGCTGAAACATGAGCCAATAAGTCATTTCAACCCAGATCTGTAGTCTATGAAGTGTCTTTTTTAGGAAAAGGTTGTTCTGTGCTTCTAAACTTTCCCCTTTTATAAGTGCTTTGCTTTATTTTACTTATTTTATTCAGACAGTGGTTTATGTAGCCCATATATAACAACAATATGTAGCCCAGACTGGCCTTGTGCTCCTCTCTTTCTGATCCCAGCTCCAGAATGCTAGGACTACAGACGAATACTGCCACATATAATTTTAACCCTTTGCTATTTCTCACTGGGAAAATACATATTATTTAGGGCTGGAGAGATGGCTCAGAGGTTAAGAGCACTGACTGTTCTTGCAGAGGTTCTGAGTTCAATTCCCAGCAACCACATGGTGGCTCATAACCATTTGTAATGAGATCTGGTGCCCTCTTCTGGTGCAGGTATATGTGCAGGAAGAACCCTGTATGCCTAATTAATAAATAAATCTTTAAATATATAT
>NC_022031.1:22434165-22459676 GCF_000317375.1 Microtus ochrogaster | reverse complement strand
ATTGGAAGGCTAGAGATGACAAGCATCTGAAATACCAATTTAAGGAAGGGAGCTCAAAAGAGATGGCCGCAAAGGAAGAGAGGGAGAAGAAAGAGAGAGAAAGAACAGAATGAGATAAAGGTGACAATATGGCGTTTGCCCTCCTTGCCCACGATTTCAAAGGGTAGATAGAGACCATATTCCACATTCCTGCTTCAGATAGAAGTCCCTGGAGAAGCCCCAGCTTTGCTCCTAGAAACCCAACAGGAACATTAATTTTTATGAAAAATTTATTTAATTGTTAATATTTTCAACTGCTTCATTGGAAAAAAATATGGCCAAAATCCTTTTGAACCCTAAAAAGGCCTATGATCTATAATAAATACTTTTTGGTATATTATCCTATATGGACTAGGACCTCATAAAATATCCTTTATCATTTATGATAATTTTATTTGTAGCATATGCAGTTGACTAGTAAGATTTAATTGATGTAAACAAGACAAAATATATTTAACATTAAATCACCAAGTTAAACCTTAAATATATATGGTTTCAAGACGTTGAAGGATGGAATAAAAACATACATTAAAAAGATGTCATTGATACAGTAACTGCCACCCCTTTAAAATCTCCTTAATTAGAATTCTTCAAGCATATCCACTGAGCCTGTCGTCACTGGGAGCCACACCCTGGGTGAATTCAAAACATGGGGGAGGATTATTTTCTAGTTAATGGAGCATGTAAGTTTCCTTTAATATTCAAGGTTACGATGAGTGAAACTTAAATAGAGAAGTTTTCTTTTTATCACAGGTCACAGTATAATGGCAGTACTTTATGAAATAAGTGGGCAATTAGCATAAAACAAACGGAAGGTCACTGTATTTCACTTGAGCTTTGTGTGCAGTCTGTGAAATGTGCTTCCTACAAATTGGCTTGCTGTAATACTTTGTATATGTGGTTAATCCAGGGAACTCAGCCTTATCTTCTCCTCATTATGAAACGCATGGGCTCTACTCTAGTAATGATAACCGAATTCTTTCTCATCCCTGAACCTCTGTCTAAATGCTTCTGTCTGTTTCAAATGACTTCTTCCGTATGCTCACCCATCCATAAATGCTTCTCCGAGATATTTCAAACGTGCATGTCTCCACGTACCCTCTCTCTTGCCTTCTTCAACCATGTACAGTTTTTATATAGATGAAATTTGGTGTCTGCATGGCTTGAGTAAGGTTTAAGGGTGTGATTGTTAGTTAAGCCTTGGTCCACAGATACTGGTAGGAGGTGGAGCCTTTGGGAGGGGAGGCTAATGGGAGCTCCTTAAGTCATTGAGCTTGTGCCCTTGGGGAGTGGTTTCACCCACTCTTCTTAAGTTGCTGAGCCAGTAAGTAACTATTGGCTCCTGCATGTGTTTCCAACACTGCCATCTTCCAGGTGTCACGATCATCGCAGCCCTGGGCCTATGTGGGCAACATGTACTGGAGCCTCCAGGACTGTAAGAGAAGCAGGCCACCTCTGCTTGTCCTAAGCTATCCCAAGTCTGCCACTCTCCTAACACCAGCAGACGAATGCAGTGTCTTCATTTTCTATGTGTTGCTGTCCCTGTTAGATAATTTGTGACGAATACAAGGTGCAGGCTCATGGTTCTAGGAGCCAGAGGGTCAACATATGGCAAGGGACATTTGGCTATAACATCTTAGAAAGTGAGCAGATTGGAAGGTAAGGGGTGCATAAGCTACCTTTTGGTAACAGCATCAATCCTACCCATGAATATGGAGCTGTCTTAAAGTCCCACCTTTTAATATGAGTACAAAGGAAACTAGGTTTCAGCCTGTGTTTTAGAGGGACAAGCATTTAAACCATAATAGCTGGGACAGTTTCATAATTGGCTAGATAAAAGTAGGTTATTTATCTCTGTCAGTTTCAACTCTACCATGTTCATGGAAACCGGGGTGGTTGGGAGGAAGGGGAAGCTGGCTAGGGCTCAATGCTAGCTTATGCTCTTTGCAGCAATTCCCCTTGTTTTATCTTTATTCTTGAGCTCTTCTTGGTTATTGTTTATTCCATTTGCTCTTGCTTTTCTCTACCATAAATTCCATTTATTTCCTCTATGTCTGTTGAGACTTTGAAATCAGCGATGTTAGAATTACTGTGTGTTTCTGTGAGGACTGGTGGGGGTTGATGAGGCCACAGTCAAAAACTCAATCGCCCCAGGCCCCAGGCACGTTAGATGAGTGAGAAGTGAGATGTGGTGTTGGACAGGGAGCAGAGGCTCTGTAAACCGAGAGTGCCTGGCCTGCCCAGGGGCATTCAGATGCAGAGATTCACAGCGCTCCTGCCAGTCCAATCTGGACTTCCAGCAACTGCTTTGTAACACCGAGTGCCCTTATTTCTTGCGGTAGCCCTGTGTGGGATGTTGGTGGTGACAGGGTGATAATCAACATTTTATTTGTGAAGTAGTTGAAACACAGAATAGTCGCTTTACAAATCTCATGAAAGAAATCAGCTCTTTGAATACACCTTGGTCAAAAAGAATCAACGAAAAATAGTAAGATTAAGAATAGGACCTGAATTTGGAATTTAATGGGCAAGATTAATTCCTTTAAAAATATTTTTTTCTAATATTTTAAAACAGTCTTTGCATATTTTGTATGTTTAAAGAGAGCATTAGATAATTCAGAGATGCATGTGATGACTTGTGTGTATACACTCACATAGACAAATTATTTTTGATTCATTTATAATTGCCTTGGGAAATTTAGCAGCTCCTAGAGGATTTTGCCTAATGTATGATTTACCTGGCTTTATCGAAAACCCAGCTTCAAAGGGGAAATTGCCTCTTTCTTCAATGTCTTACCAGTCCCCCTCTCAAGATCACGCTTATTTGCTATTATTGCTATTAGCTTTGGGGTTGGGGAGAAGGCTGGATAACAGATGCTAAAATCTGCTTTTAATGTGAATTCTTTGAAATTTTCATTCACTTCGACCACAAGCTGAGAAGTAGGCAAAGCAGATTCTGCAAATCAAGCCCGTTAAAATTCCACTGCAAAGCCCGGACTTGAGTGACTGCAAGTGGAGCTGTCAGCTCGTACAGGCGTCACTGTCAAAGGGCCGTGTCATCTGCCAGTGTTGGTTCCAGCTCACTGTTCCACATAGAGGGAATGCACTGCTGCCTCCCAATTGATAACACGCTGCCAGAAGCATGCTACTTTCTCATCCGTCTTCTTGTAGCTGTCAAAAATGGAATCCATTAATTAGTTTGTTCTTGTGAATTTTAGTTGTTCAGAAGACATGTAAATTTTAAAGCGAGACAAATAAAAATTCCTACCCCAACTGTGATGCCGGCGAGGGCTCAGAACCCCAAAGTGGCAGCTATTGCTGACAGTGGCTAAACTGGCCAGCTAAACCCTGCCCTGAGTGAATGTAATGATGTGGCTATCCCTTTTAATGAGGGCGAGCTTCCCAAGGCAGCCGAAGGAGAGGATCGGAGTTAGAGTATCCAGCGGGGAGACGCCCCGAGCTTTGCTCTAACTACTCAGGCGGTTTGACACAACGTAGGGAACCTGGCTGCTGCTGCTTCTGCATGATTACCTTCTTGTGTTTTATTCCTCTCCAGTGGCTTTCCGAGAAGTTTGATGGGCTTTATTCCCCTCATTTTACAGGTCCCACAAAGCACAGGGAATTCTATAAAGTCCACGTATGCTTTAGATGGGGTGTCTTGTCTAATTCCTTTCAGTATTCCAACACCGAGTATATCTGTAAATTGAAGTCATTTTATATATGAAATCTTGAGACAAATACACCATACACCTTACATCTGCTATGTATTCTGTATCCATGAATGTGTCTCACATGACTCAGTTTTTTTTTTCTTTTCCATCTTTTCAAGCCAGCAAGTAAAAGGTTGAACTGGCACTGTCTTGCTTTATCGTATTCAGTTCAGAAAGCCATTGGTAAGTGACCGTTCTGTGTAACTCTCCATGCTGGGAGCTCTTGGAAATACAAATAGGGATTAAAATACAGCCTTTATGTCTAGAAGCCCATGGTTTAAAGAGAGAACCAGCTCAAGACACAAAGAACTCTAACTTGAGATGGGTTTCAGAACGTCCTCATGACACCTGGATGTGGGAGAGAGAGGTGCAATCCTGGACACCCAAGAAGGGTTCATGGAGCAAGCAATGTTTGAGCATGGTATTAAAGGAAGATTTGTTCCTCATGGAGCTTTTGCTATTTCTAAAACTCATGTTAAAACTACTCTCTGAGGTGATGAAGACAGCCTTCTGGATGTAATCACGAGAGTGAGACCCTCAGGAATGGTATTCATGCCCTTACACAAAAAGTCCCTGAGATCCATTTTTGCCTTCATCACAAAAAGGTAAGACGGAGAACGAGGTACTGTCTCTGAGGATGTGGCAACTCACTAGATATGGAATCTGCCTTTGCCTTGAGCTTAGTCTTTCCAGACCCTAGCATGAGAAGTAAGTTTCTGTTGACTCTAAATCACCCGGTCCGTGGTATTTTGTTAAGGGTTCTGAGCAGACTAAGACAGCCGTAACAATTCCTGCCCTTTTCTTCATGTGGGAAAGCAAGGATCCAGCAAAGGCTACAGTCTGTGAATGTCAGGAAGACAGAACTTGCAGAGATAGAGACACACAGACAAGAGTCTCCTGGGTGACAGGATGAGAACTGATTCCGCACAATGCAGAGAACTTCTCTGAGGGAAACAGCCTTGTACGCCCTGAGCGGTTTACCACGCTAACAAACATGGGGCCCCCTTTCTGAAACATGTATGAGGAAGGAGCAACAATCAGGAACGCAAATAAATGGTAAATGTAACCTAAAGTATCCTCCTGAGATAGCTTTTTCTCATTTCCAGGTTTACTTGCTGCCAGTAAGAGTGTAAGGTAGAACGGAAGTACAGCTAAAATGACAGAAATTATTCAGCAACGTGTTTTCTCAGGCACCTTCGTGCTTAAGGAGATGGGATCAGGAATGTTCTAAGGTTCAGGAAAGAGCAGCCTTTGCTCCACTTGTTGCCAGGTTTGTACGGCGCAGAAGAGTACATGGCTCGCACAGGAAGCTGGTCATCATTTGCTGAGGCGCTCTTGGCCAAACCTACCATAGCAGTCACCCGGCCAAGCCTCAGAAGCAGAACAAACCCTTCTCAGCCTCAGTCCACCAGATGGAAGGGGTGACTCCTTGAGATGAAGTTCTGTTCGAACGTTAAGGCCTTTTTTTTTTTTTGTAAAGTCGTGGGTTCAGTATGTAGACATTTTTTAGTTAATTGGATTCCAATCTTTCCTTTGATTTGACTTTAAAGGGAAGAAACACATGAATAGCAAAGAACAACATATCCACAGATGAATGTTGCCAATGCCCAGGGTGTTTGAAATTCCCATGTTTCTTGCTATAAAATGCTAACAAGAAGGTTATACCTTGGGGAGGGGGATAGTAAGACAGCCAACTGTGGAATTAGTTCAGTTCCCTGATCTGGTAGTTTAAATAATTCACTGAGCAAGATATATTTTGTATGCAGGATATGAATGGGGTCCCTTTCACAGTGCAATAAGCCATATGTGTAACCTTTACACACTTTTCACTGGCATGTATAAATTGGTCTTGGTGTGTATAGACCCAAGATACTAACAGCTTCATGGGTGACTGATGCAGTTGGTAAGGTGCATCCAAACAGAAGTCAAGATGACAACCTCTCTGGATCAAATCAGTAAGGTGAACTCCATGACTATGAATGGGTACATAGAGAACAAGACAATATAAGCTGGGGCAAGATCCAAGCCCTGTGACGACCTATGCCTAGGCCTGAATCAGAGACCAACAGGTCTCCTTCTGGGAACACCAGTGATCCTTAGGTGCTAGGGAATGGAGAGAGAACCCTTATCTGAAGCTTGGGAACACTGGAAGTATGTGAGGTGCGCTTCAGTCAGGGACCTTTACCACTGCTATAAGAGCACTCAGAGCACACTCAGTCACAACGATGCAATTCAACTGGGAAGAGTCCCTAAAATATGGGCCTAGAAGAAATATTTCTACCCAGCAGGACCTTCTATTGAGCCCTTATCCTGATTCAGGAAATATCCTAGCTAATGTGAGCATTGGTCCAACAGGGCATCCCAGTGTTCAGGAAACTGACAATTCCCTGGATGAGTTTAACAGGTAATCCCTGCTTGTCAGGGGAAGATTTGCTGGTCTTGTTGGGGACTATTGACACACATTAAGAGGACACAAAGGGCTTCCTTCAACCTTCTTATGTGCCATTCTTCTAGGAACTGCCCGCACACCTTTGACACATCTTTTTGTTTGGTTGCATGCTTCTTTGTTTTTTTTTTTGTTTTGTTTTGTTTTGTTTCAAAATCTACTTCCCTTCACTCTGGCCCCACAAATACCATACAGATATGAATTGGATTGGACTATTTGATGTTTCAGTCCCTTCTGTTTGTAAGTAAGCCCTTCTTCTCTTCTTTCTCCTTGTTTTTTTCTTTGTTGTTGTTGTTTTATCTTTTTGTTTTGTTTGTTTTTTGTCTTTTTTTGTTATCAACTATTTACCTAACTTTTTCTGGAAAGTGAACCCACTATTTGCCTCACAATGTGCTAAGGGAAAGAAAAAAAAAACTAAAGCAGAGATCATTTTACTATTTAACCACATTCCAATAATCCAAAGAAGGGCTACCTCAAGACTTCAACTTTCGACTCTCTTCATGGCAGTTCCTTTCACTTCACAGTTTCCTGTGGGGGACGGATAGATGTTTCTATAGGGGAAGATTCTGCAGGAAGAATATTCTTCTTAAGGGAACAGCCATTCCAATGAGTGAACAGCACCCACTGACAGTGCAAGTAAAAGGTTTGCAAGGAATTCTGGGGCACTAAAGCCAGCCTTTCTTCTTTTAAGAAATATTGATTACATATTGGGGGGGGGGTTGTGCGCACTCATGCGCACACACATGTGTGCTCTCCAAGGACACCCATGTAGAACCAAAGGACAATTTGTAGAAGTTGCCATATGGGTCCCAGATATTGAACTCAGGTTGCCGGGATCAGTGGCAAGCATCCTTACCATTTGAGTCACCTCCCCAGCCCTGATGCTGTCCTTTCTTCATGCCGGCTTTTGTAATTCCAACAAGCATGAGCCATTGGCATGTCTATATAGCCAAATGCCATCAGGAGAATTGATTTTCACTATCACCAAACTCTGAGGTCAAATCAATAAGTGACTTTGATTCCATCATTGTTCAGTATTACTCAAAAGTTGGCTTTATCACCTGGAAAGAACACTTTTTAAAGTTGAGCATAGTTGTGAATATGGTAAGCCTGTTTGTGTCCTTTTCTTTGGAAGAATCTCTTAGAAGTGGTTGACTGCTCTTTTTTGTAATTTTTATTTTTAATAATAGGAATATTTATCTCTGATTAACAATTTCTGACAGAAGAAAAGACAACACTTTAAAGTTGTTTATAAATAACGTAGAAATCTGATAACCTAATTCCTAAACGTAAGTGTCCCCCTTCTAATTGAAGGCTTTTCTCTTTCATTAGCTTCAGCATCTCATGACCTTTAAATTCAGTTAGAAAAGTTAATCCTCTGGTTAATCTGGACCAATTGGTTTCTAAAACACTTCCCCATGACAAACCATTATTTCTAGTTCAACTTTTAATTGGTTAGAATGTTGGTGCTGCAAGATCCAGTAGCTGTCAGATTTGCCTGCTAGCCAGTCTGCGCTTTCTGGACACCTTCCAAGTCATTAAAGCAGCATCTCCTGCTTGAACCTGCTCTATTTATCCTAACCCCAAGCCCAATGTTCCTGCCTGTTCTAATTTAATTAAGGCCTGAGGAATGTTGGAGGGTGTCCTGATGAAGAAGAGGGACAAGTATACTTTGGAAAAGCAGAGTCTGAGGTTTGGCCTTTTTTATGTGTGTTATATGCTATCTTATAATGATTAGATGAACTCCATTGGTAATCACAGCTTAACATCAATGCAAAGTATATAGTCTCTTGACTATTTTATGCCTTTCACCCTAGTTTTGAACTTTTTGTCTGTACTAAAGAACTAAAGACATTTCACAGCTAGAAGAAGACTAGCCTCTTGCCTATAATCCTAGCTACTTGAGATGCTGAGGCAGGAAAATTCCAAGTTTGAGGCTAGTCTAAACTATATAATGAGCCCAAGCCCAACCCAGGATATAGAGTAAGACCCTGTCCTAATAAACAGGCAAACAAACAAATGCTGATCTCTATGTACAAATAGCATGACAACCATTTCATTCAAATTCCTAAGTAATGGAATAGCTTGTATTTCTTCTAAGTTTTACTGTTAGTATTCCTGAAGTCTAATTAGTAACATGGCTATCTCAGCCATTCTTCTCTTCAACAACTACAGAATCAGATCATCCATATACATTTTTTTCAGTTGTGTTAAGGTTAGTGCTGCTGTGAGCTTTCCATTGGAAGTCTGGACTCAGGTTCAACAATCTCCCAACTATGTTTAGGTTATTTATGTTCTATGGATTACCGTTTTCCCTCTCTATTACACAATGGTAAAATTTTCTTTAGTTTACAGTTTTCTAAGTGATGAATTCTAACCCGGAAATGTCTTGAAACACTGATATTATAAATTCCAAATTTCATTAGAAGAATTCAAGCTGGAACTGGCTGGAGAGTTCTTCCTGTTGGCCCTCATAAGTACCAGAGGGTACCAGGAAGGATACTGGAGAATTTTCATCAATAGTATGACTGAGCTCTTAACCCTGCATGAAGCACTTCCTCTCCACAAGGAAAGATGGGCTCTCAAGTACAATAGTCTCAGCTTTTTTATGCGGATAACCAACCGCTTTCTGGTTGAATCTGAAGCCTGCTCCATAGAAAGAAAGACACACCTGGTACTGCAAATCTAGTCAAAGCCCACAGCTATAGAGGTTATAGGCCCCAGGGGTGAGTTTCTTCTGTTGTTTTACTAAATGGACATGGTGTGACCAGCATGTTGTCTTTCATACCTATAGCTTACCTATAAATTCCACATCTATATATACCATGTTCATAGCTATAGATTAGTGGTGCTTTGGCCAGTGAAGCTTATTTTTCAGTGAACAACAGTATTACTGTTCCATATCTGCTCAAAATGATGAGACTAAGTGATAAGTGAACACTCATTTACAGATGAGGCATGTATATTAGCCTGACCAAGGCTCAGGAAACATCACAGAAGAAGAAACAGAAAGAATGTAAGAGCAGAGGAAGGTGAAAAGTGGTATGGAAATCTGGTGTGGAAATGAAAGGCATTTTTATCTCACAGTCGCTGTGATCACTTCCACACAATCTGTACAAGATTGGGTCCATAACCATCCTATGACAGTGAGAAGAGGAGCTCACGAGGCTCTACCTCTTCCTCAGAATTTGTATGCATCTGATGGTTGATGGGGAGAGACAGAAACTTTCTGCATTGGTATAGCCATTAGTAAGGTGCCTGGGCTTGCGGAGACAACCTCTTACCATTTTTGTAAGCAACCTTAGTGAAAACTATTGGGTCAAAACAGGACATGGAGGTTAAGAACACTGAGCTTTGGTGTAATGCCGCATACCTTTGTTCCCAGCACATGGGAGGCAGAGGCAGGAGGATCTTCATGAGTTTGATGCCAGCCTAGTCTATATAGCAAGTTCCAGGACAGCTGGGGCTTCATAAAGAGACCCTGTCTCAAAATAAAACAAAAATATAAGTAAGAGAACTTGTTGGGAAAAGCAAGGGGATCAGTCAGAGTGAGACAGGACAAAACATGATCAAAGTGAGGAGAGAATGTATCGGAAACATGATCAAAGTGAGGAGAGAATGTATCGGCGTGAATAAATTGCAGGCAAATATTAAAGAATATATACAATTTTAATGATTAAATAAAACCTACAGAACCGAAGTTCCCGCGTAGCACAGGAGGTAGGAAAGAAAGAGAGGCCTGCCCTAAAGGGGGCTGGCTCAACCCTACAAGAGAAAAAGAGTAATCAGGGCTTGAGAGATGGCTCAACAGTTAAGAAAACTTTCTGCTCTTGAAGAGGACCTGAGTTCACTTCCCAGCACCAACATGAGTGTTTGAAACAGTCTGTAACTCCAGGTCCAGAGAACCGATGTCCTCCATGACACCAGGATCAGATGTAGTACACAGTCATGAATGTTGGTGAAGCTGCTCCCATGACAAGCTTTGCAAAAGTTAGGGAACTTCTTTATTTTTAAAAGTGGTATTATATAGAGCTAGGTCTCACGTGATGACTTTGACGCTTCTGTAGCAGCCATAAATCTATATACTACATATGCATAGACTCTGATAGATCTGATTGTCTTTGATATCTCCCTTTGTGCTCTAGTTGAGGAGGCTGACAACAAGATTTAAAAATATTAGTATTCTGTCTAATGTCTACTCCCATCAAAATGGAATCTATTCAACAGCTGATTGTCAGTCTTTATAGCCTATCATGCTGATGTGGAACAGTGGCTGAGTCTTATCATAATGGATGACTTTGGTTGACCTTCAGGTCATATTTCTTAAAAACCCATTCTTTCCTGATTATGAAATTATTACATGTACATTATGCAAAATTTTTAAAGATTTATCAGTAATCTTATCTCACAGCTGCATACAATTTCCATGTGAGCATATCTTCCAATATAGGATGTACATTTTCCTGTTTTTAAAAAAGATTCATTTATTTTATTTTATGTGTACAGGTGCTTTCTTGTATTTATTTCAGTGTACCACATGGATACTTGGTGTTAAATGGAGCTCCAAAGATGGCTCCAGTTCCCCTGGAACTGGAGTTGGTTGCTGGAAACCAAGCCTGGGTCCTCTGGAAGAGCACCTGGTGCTCTTAACCACAAAGCCATCTCTCCAGCCCCTATATAGTTTTGTTTTTGACTTTTATTGATTCTTTGTGGATTTTAAATCATGAATCCTGATCACAGTTATCTCCCTGTTCCCTCAAATCTGCCCTCTTCCCTTACAATCTTACCACCAAAGCAAACCCAAATTTAAAAGAAAAAACAAAACCAAAATAAAACAAAGAAATAAAACAAAAGAGAAGACTCTTTTAGTGTGGCCCATTGAGACACACAATTGACTTTTTGGTTCATTCATCTTTACCTGCAAGTGTTCATTGCAATGAGTCATTGGTCTGGCTCAAGGCCTCTGGCCTCTGCTCCACCACCAATAAAGGGCTTTCACTGGGTCTCCTCTTGGATATCCTGTTGTTGTCCTGTATCGTGGAGATCCTACTGCTTTGGATCTGTAGATCCGTCCCCTTCACCTGCTCCAACACTTTAGAGTCAGTGGGTATTGGGATGGGCCAGCTCATAACCCTGGTTCTGAGCCTGGGTAGTAGTAGGGTTGGTCAGTACCCCCCATTTCCTTAAACATTTTCTTAACTGAGATTTCATCATTAAAAACAATTTTATAGTCAGACTTTTATAATTAGCCATCTAAGTGTTGAAGACCAGCCCTGACAAAACTTGTGTGTTCCAGGGTAGGAGCATGAAGATTAGAATTATTAAGCAAAAGGAATAGAGATATAAGAGAAATAAGAGAGAGCTATCCAGAACAGCATCAGGGGGGACATTCATTCAATACTGAAATCCTGAATTTGTCCATCTTTATTTTCTACATGTTTATATACTTTACTCCAAAAGGGGAAGGAGGATGCAACTTATTTCATTGACACAATATAAGGAACAGACTTGAATACTCCTACCTTTGGTCCAGGTGAAGCAAATGCACCTCTATATCCAAAATACTAGTTAACCACACCCTAGGTCAGAATCTCTTATTTGTAGCCACATCTGTTGTCGGCAACTTTGAAAGAGCAAAAATAAGCTCAAACTCTGACTACCAGTCCAGGTGGAACAGGCTCACATCTGTGGGTCCTCACATCTAAGCTTTTTTTTCCATTAAAAATCTTAGAGAAGCTAAATAAGAAGGTGAACCCAAAGAAAAACATATAGGCATCCTCCTGAATATTAACCTTTATCAGGCGATGAAAGGAGACAGAGACAGAGACCCACATTGGAGCACTGGACTGAAATCTCAAGGTCCAAATCAGGAGCAGAAGGAGAGAGAGCATGAGCAAGGAACTCAGGACCACGAGGGGCGCACCCACTCACTGAGACAATGGGGCTGATCTATTGGGAGCTCACCAAGGCCAGCTGGCCTGGGTCTGAAAAAGCATGGGATAAAACCGGACTCGCTGAACATAGCAGACAATGAGGACTACTGAGAACTCAAGAACAATGGCAATGGATTTTTGATCCTACTGCACGTACTGGCTTTGTAGGAGCCTAGGCAGTTTGGATGCTCACCTTACTACACCGGGATGGAGGTGGGTGGTCCTTGGACTTCCCACAGGGCAGGGAACCCTGATTGCTCTTTGGGCTGACGAGGGAGGGGGACTTGATCAGGGGAGGGTGAGGGAAATGGGAGGCGGTGGCTGGGAGGGGGCAGAAATCTTAAATAAATAAATAAATAAATAAATAAATAAATAAATAAATAAATAAATAAAATCTTTTGTGAACATGAACAATCATGAGTAGAACTGGGTTAAAGTTATGGTCTTATTTTGAAGGGTTTTCATGAGAAGACCAGATTGGTGGAAACAAAACTGAGGCTCGGAAGCACATGAGGAGGAGGAAGCTGTTGTAATATGCTAGGAGGGAGATGGTGACAGTGGTAGAGTGTTCCTCTCTCATCCGCAGAAAATACCTCCAAAGAATACCAGTAGATGTCAGAAAACACAGAAAGTAACAAGTCTTGTATATACTGTGTTTTTTTCTCTGCACGTATACATCTTCTGTAGAAGAAAACATGACTTCTGTTTTCTTCATAATTTCACAAATGGAAGACTCATTCTTACAATCCATCACTGCAACGTGAGCATACAAGTTTTAAAATTTTAAGCCGAGAAGTTCTACCTTTTTAACTAAAGGACGCATTTAACATGTCTGAACTGCCAGCATTACTATTCTTGTGCTATGGGTCATCACTGAGGAAAATAGAAATTACTAAAACACACATGCACGGTGTTATATTGCAACAGCACAGTTATTAACCAAGTGGGCTCCTACGATCTTGAGAGAGAAGGGAAGCAAGAGATTATTATTAATCCTTAGTTTATAAAAAAATTGCATGAAGAAAAACCCCACAAACAGGAGAGGATCTTCAGCTCTATATCTGACAGAGGATTAGTACCCAGAGTAGACTAAGAAAGCAAAGAGTAAAGGAAACAATGACCCAGTTAAAAATGTGACCTGGGATCTAAACAGAGTTCTTAGTAAAAGAAATAAAAATAGATAAGAAATTCCTCAATAAGTGGTTTTTTTTATCCTTAGCAATTAAGGAAAGACAAATTTAAAAAAAAAAAAAACTTTGAAGCTCTATCTTACCCCAGTCAATGCCTAAGACTGAAAAAGCCACTGACAACAAAGTCTGGAGAGGTGGTAAGAGAAACAATCCTTTACTGTTGGGTAGAAGGCAAATTGGTGCAGCCACTCTGAAAGTCAGTATGAAGAATCCTTGAAACAACAACAAAATCTACCCTAAGATCCAGCTATACCATGCCTTGGCATGTATCTAAAGGACTCAACATCCTACTCCATAGATACTTGCTCAGCAGTGACATTGCTTCCTTATTCCCAATAGCTGGGGATGGAAACAATCTAAATGTCTTTCAAGTGCTCAACGTGTATGCGAATGTGGCACATGCACAAAATGGAATAATATTCAGCGTAAAGGAACTGAAATCATGAAATTTGCAGGTAAATAGATGGACCTAGAAAAGATTATATTGGATGAGGTATCTCTGAACAGAAAGACAGATAGCTCATGTTTTCTTTTATATGTGGTCTCTAGCTACAAATCTCCAGACGAGGATATATAACATGAAATAACCACCATAGAAACCAGAAAATCATAAAGGGACCATCGTGTGTGCCTGGGTGGATGATTGAGAGAGAAATAGCAGGATACAGGTGATGTAAAAGGAGAAATGTGCCAACAGGGAGGAGTTCCAAGTGGGGAGAGGGTCACAAGGTAAATACAGTTGGAGAAGGAGGGGCAAATAACACCAAGGTTCTTTGATAAACCTCAAAGAATCATTTTTTGTGTATGTTCCTAAAATTACACACAAGGTTGTATATACACTATATAAGTGACATAACTTTGATTAAAATATATGTATATTATGATGACATATATATATATAACACACACATGTACACACACATATGTGTGTACGTATGTATGTAAAATGAATGACAATACACCCATAAGAATTATAAACTCATACTAGCAAAAAAACAAGTAACAGGCACAAGAAACTTCATTTTGAATGGTTGGTAAGGTAAGTCTAAATTATTCCTAAAACAATATAGGCTGTTTTTGTTGTACTTAAAAGTGTCTCAGAGGTTGAAGGTAAGCCCCTATTCCTGAAGATACTATCCACTTAAAACCCAGGATTTGGATTATTTGCAATGGATCTAACTTAGAAAAACATCCTTCCTGTGGTTTTGCTTCCACAGTACTAGACAATACTAAGCAAACTGCCAAGACAGGGAAGCAATCAATGGTCTTATTCATCTTTGATGCTTATGGACCACAATGACCAGAATAATAAAATATCTGTAAAAGTGAAATAATGTAACTCACATGTTTGTGATAACCAACAGCTACGTAAGTAGATTTAAGACCCAATCGACAGGAGGAAAATCAGACCTGCTACTTAACCAACTACCCAGGGCAAATGAGGTCATGGATCTACTCTCGCCACTTTGCAAAGCCAGCATAATTTCTTAATGGCATTCTCAATCTTATCCTTATATTCACAGGTAAGTGTAGCCCATTTCCCCTCATCAAAGAAGTTTCTCTCAAATGGAGACCACTACAGAAAACCACGACTGGACACAAATGCAAAGTTTAGTGAATTGTGGGGAGCCCACCCCCAAGAGATAAATTTGCAGCAGCACAGTTCCTGCATCTATTGCTCAGGGATCACTGCAGAAGAGGGAGCAGAAAGAGCACTAGAAAGTCTGCTGTGAAACTTATTCTCTTAGAAATGGCTGTATAAACAAGACCAGAAAATGGAAACATCAATAAACATGCTAATCTGGAAGGGGGAAATCCCACAGAGTACTACTACTGTACAGAGAAGCACAGGTAACTAAGGACTTCTAAAGAGAGAGGTGGGATTAGCCTCTCCCAGGAATGAGTTCTTGATTGACTATCCAATCCAAAATAGTCAACTCTGAAAGCATATGCACACAAACAACAAAAATGGACTTACCAGTTTATATCTGTGCATGTACACACACACATAGACACACACACACACACACACACACACACACACAACACACACACATGAATTGCAACAATAATAAGGAAAGAGAAGTTACCAGTTTGGAGTAATGGGAAGGGTTGGAGGGAAGAAAGGGAAGGGGAAAGCAGAATAGTTATATTTTAATTAAAAATATAACTATCAAAAAGAAATCTATTGCCTAGATTCCTCTGGTTGTCTTCAAACCTGGTGGCCATCTGATATACCCACTGCTAGGATTCACTTTTCCCCCTTCTGCTTCTCACTCATCCATTTCTGTTCTCATCTCTAGGCACTCATCCTCAGTCATTTACTCATGCTTAGGTAAATCAATGACACCCAAAGTATGGCTTGCATTTTTTGTGCCCTTCTGGAAGTCAAGACCCTAAAGTCCCTATACTCATGGCGCATTATGAAGGCTAGGAATCTAAAGTAGCTGTCACAGCCACTGATTTAGCTAACTTTAATTAAGAGAAGATACAGAGTACTTGAAGACATGAATGCTAAAACCGTTAGGACAAGGTTTACTTGTTATTTCCACATTTAACTCCCTATCACTGGAGAAGGCTGCTCAAAGGTAAACATGCAATGGAAATACCTAAGAGTAGGGAGTGGTTAAACAGGTATTGCCATGATTGTAGTACTACCCTCCTGATGTGAATTGATATATGTTACTGTCAAATAAAGGAAACTGCATGGTACATGATGCTTTTTGTTTTGCTTGAAAAAGCTTTTAGTCGTCTGAGTAGAGTTAGTGAAATATATCAGAGGTCAAGAATACTGGCTCTCAAATCTCCCAGTCCCCTGTGTCTACAGGTATGTGTTTGCTAAGTCCTGGCAACAGGAATGAGTGGCAGTACCATCAAACAGCACAGTGCCTAGGGAAAACAGGCCTTTCCGAAGCACTGGCTGTTTAGTTTCTATGCGATGAGTATACTAAAATGAACTATATTTGGGCTCAGTAAATATTTCCGCTTCTCTTCTGCCTGTGTGGCTGCTGTGTGCTTTCCTTAAACTAGACAATGACAGAAGTCATGTCTCAGGATGTGTCGCTGGGAAGGGAGAGAAAGATGTGACTTCTGTGACCCAATTTTTGGTCATTTAACAGAATGGCCAAGAATTCTGGGCAGGTCCAGATATACAACAGGCACCAGTATGTGGTGTGATTACATGCCCGCCTACCACAATGAAAACCTTCTGACTGGCTAGACTTCAAACTGGGAAATCCCATTCCTAGCGATTGTCCTGGGCTCCTCACATCTGCTTCCTGGGGCCTCCTTGTCTCTAGCCCCCTGTGGATCAGTCCAGTCTACAAACATTCCAAAGAAGGACAGAAAGGCAGCAAACAACCCCACCTGATGCTATGCTCTGGAAGAGAAAGAATACCAATTAACCCTGTTTTGTCCTTAATGACAGGTTCCAGGCACAAGTTCATTAGGCATTGGTTTAAAGGGGCTATAGAACCAAAGAGGAGAGGACTATTTGGCTTTATGACAAAAATATTAAATACATACAAGTTTTGCACATTATAGAGATTTTGGCGAGGTGGTTCCTTGAAATGCATCCAGAGAGACATCTTTTATTTTCTGACATGAGCTCACAGATGAGGCAGTCAAGATGGTTCAAACCTTGAAAGACTTGCTCTGTCGGAAAAGAAAAAAGCCAGTGGTGGTGGCGCACGCCTTTAATCCAAGCGCTTGGGAGGCAGAGGCAGGCGGATCTCTGAGCTCAAGGCCAGCCTGGTCTACAGAGCAAGTTCCAGGACAGCTGGGGCTACTTAGTTGAAACTCTGTCTCAAAAAACAAAGCAAAATAAAAACAAAAGAGGTTGGTTTGTTAAGTCCTCTGCCTGTTCAGTATTTGAGCAGGTACTTTTTTTTTTTTTTTTTTTTTTGCAAAATACACTGTAAACAATGTTTCTGACTCACTAGTTCCAGAAGGAAAAGCAATGGTGTGAGTGGAACTTAACGGAAAAGTGACAGGTGCTTTTTTTGGGGGGGGGGGGAGGGGAGGGATTGTCCTTTGATTCTCTGGGGATTACCATGCAGAATAGACCTGTTATCCCATGTATTCTGCCATCTAAGATTCCTGAATGTCTTACTCCTTGATTTGTTTTGTTTCTGTATAAACCAGGTCTTTTCATTTTCCTAGACTGTGTTTTCCACCGAACTTGAGAAACAACCTCAACTGTTTAACCGAGGCAGCAGCTACCCTCTATCTGTCTCTTGATTCACATCTCCCTACTTCTCAAACAATGGGGCCAGTAGTGGCATCCCAAACCTGCCGCCCAGGCCTGTGAACAGGCTGATCTGATGAAAGTTCTCAGGAAGTTCTCTATCTTCCCAGTCAACATCTGGACAGCAGTCAGCCTATGTGGGGTAGGAAGCCAAAATTACTCACTGTGTTTGCTCACCAGAAATCCCTGTTGGGGTGAAAGGGAAGAATTTTGAGATTTACTTCCAGAGTGAGGAGCTTCAATCCCAAATATAGTGCCTGGCCCTAATATTATCCGTATTCCACAAAAACCTCCGGTTTGATGTTGTCTTAAATGACACACTGAGAAATTTGAAAAAGTGGCCTTTGAATTTCCCTCTGATAAATCTACAGAGGCCCTCAGGAGATGCATACAAGAGGTGGTGAGACCCAGCTAAAGTTTTCAGAAAATAAAATCGACTCCCAAAATGGGATTCCAGTAGGGGCAACAAGAAGAAACATAGAAGCAAAGGGTAGCTATTTTCATATAATCAAATGTCAATCTAGTAAAAAAAAAAAATAGGTCATGTTGATAGACACACACACACACACACACACACACATATTAAAGTTGGCCTTCTAAGCTACTTTGTTCTACTTTGTTCTTTTTCTAGGAAAGATGAGAGCCTTGAGATGAGTTTCTCTCTCTCTCAAATACAAGTCAAATACAAGAAGGAATAATACTTAAGGCTTAAATATAAAGTATTCAAAGCTATTGTTACATGTAGAGAAAGAGACCTACTTGAAACATTATATAGGAGCAGTTTTCTTACCATATCTTAGGTGCTAGTCTAAGAAAATTCTATCAATTAGTTTGATTAATCCTCACACTAAACCTCAGGACTAATATAATCTCATTTTCCAGATGAGAGAAATATAGAGATGTTTTGTGACTTGTATAGGGACATGTCACTAAACCTCACAAGATCAGAACTAGAATTTAAGCAGCATGATTATAGGTGTCAGTCTTAACAACTGTGTGTATTGTCCCTGAAAATAAGGAGTATGGCCTGGAGATAATGCCCAGTCAGTAAAGTGCTTGCCCCGTAAGCAGGAGTACCCAAGTTCAACCCCTAGACCCTATATAAAAATAAATAAATAAAGGGAAAAGGCATGGTAAAGCATCCTTATAATCCCAGCTCAAGGAAGAAGGAGATAAATGGGCATTCCAGGCCAGTAAGAGGCCCTGTCTCAAGAAAACAGGGTGGACAGTCAGAGGAAGAACAATGTTTGAGGTTGACCTCTGGTCTTCATTTGCCAGGGCAAGCGTGTCCAAGTGCTTACACAACACACGCATGCACGCACGCGCATGTGTATGACTTCTATGTTTCTCTATTAATTGTGGTCTCCATAGTAAGGCAGTAGTTCCACTCACTAAACCAAATGAGACTTTGTTTCTGCTCAGAATCTCTCCAATCCCTACCAACCAGTGGATGCTGTTGTCTCTCGCTCAAGTCTTGTTCCTTCCTCACCACCAGCCTTGATCAGAGGGGAAAGTCGTCTCCCCAATGACTCCTCAAGCAAAGCAAGACGGTAGAGATCCCATCAGAACACTTCTGCAGTGAGAACTGACGGCCTTACAGAGAGGTATATGTCCCAGAAGCCTCTGAACTCCAGGAATTACTCTATAAATCACACCATCAGGCTCAAAAGTAAAGCATTAGACGATTTACACTCATTTATTTCATCTCCACCCTGAGTCCTCCAGGACTGTGTCAGCTCAGCTTCTACACTGAAGCCGTTTGCTGCCGGCGTGGAAATAACCGCACTTTCTCTTTGTGAACAGCGTAGGGGTGACAAGGTGTTTCTTACCGACTTCTACCTTAATTTTCACAAAAACCTGTGAATGTATCTCTACTGGCCTAGTTACAGATAAATAGTTCAGATAGAATAAATGCTTAATTAAGATCACAGAGAAACGCCAACCTTGGCAGGCAAAGTTCAAGTTTTTGTGTCAAAAACTAGAGTAAATTGCAATTCTGAAATTACTTAAGGTAGAATCTTACCTCTGTCTTCTCTCCTCTGTAGGGGAAGTGTTCACGATGGGATGTGTATCCTACACTTTCCCGGGCCCCAATTCACCCTTTAACATGGTCGTAACTACCTAGTCAACCTTGATGATTCCATTCGTGGATAATCCTTACTGTTTACTGGAGTTGTCTGTCACTGGCTAAGCGAGCTGAAGCTTGTTCTTGTTTATAGTCAGGATACTGCGAATCTGCAATACTGGACACTTCTCATGAAATGAGTAGCAGTAAATTTAGTGTCACAAACTCTACTCCAGGTTAAGAAGGTAGAAAATGATTCCCTAGCAGTGACCACATGGGCAAGACCCTAATTTTTCCTGCATTGCCTTCTATTTGAAATCCCAGATCGTCTATGTGCAGTGACATCACCCCTAAATGCACATTTTGGTGCTTGAGCACCCAAGCTAAGACCTGAAGCTGAGCAGTTAACCTGGAGGCAGTAGAAGGCCATGGAGAGTTAATCCTACTCTTATAAATCTACTGATCCCCCTTAGTACTAGGTCAGAGGAAACAAAAGCTAGGAAGAATATACTAGTGTGGTATCCTTCCATGTGCTTCTTCAAACACCTTCCTCATCTGTGGCTTTTTCTTCCCTCTTCGACTTCTAAAAGAAATGTTTGATGATGGCCAGTGGCAAACAGGCAAATATACAAGTTATTTGGTCAAGAATAAGACAACGCCTGGAGACTCTTTTCGGAGTCTTTCACAGGGTTAGTGACTATGGAGAAATTGTATCTCAGCGTCTGTTCTCTTTTCCCAGCTGTGCAGCAGCACAAGGGCTCGGCGCTCTAGCTGTAGCTCCAAAGATAGGTCCTAGACATACATGTCAAATGTGGGTTGCCAGTGGTTTCTGATGTTTTTGCTAGTAACTAATTTAGAAACCCAGGTGTGGAGCAATCAGCGTAAGGCCTTCAATTTGATGACAGGGAATGAATTATTCAAAAAAAGCAGATTTTTCTCACATTGTCTCTTGAACCTTTTGCCTACGTCACCCTGACCTATTGAAGCCCAGATGTGCTGGCCTTCTGATTATTTCTTGAACACTCTGAGTATCTATGCATCACCGGCTGTACCCTCTGTCTGGAGTGATCCTCCCTTCTGCCTGCTGCTAACTCCCTTACCGCCTTCAAGCCTTGTTTAAATGCCAACCTCCCAGCGATACCCACTGACCTCAGATTGCAGCCAACCTTTTCATTGGTCCCGATTTTTTGGCCATAGTTTTTCTCTCCTCCCCACTCTATTTTACATATCCTACGCAATCTAATTATTTTCTGAATTTATAGTTAAATTTCCTGTTACTAGCTGGTGAGGCTCTCACAGAGACCACTGCCTGCTCCTACACCTTTTCCCCAGTGCCTGCCTGGCTCACAGTCCACACTCAGCAGCTTCTCATTATTGCATGCTTTTGTGATCAGTCCTCATCTGGATTTCTTGTAACTGGGTAGATTTTGCTTGAAGATTTCCTGAACTTCTTATAGAGCAAGTAGTTACAGAATAAGAACCTAATAGGGACAATTTTGAGACTAAAAATGAGTTATTAATAATTTAAACAGGCACTATTATGGGCAAATTGGGACTTAAGATAAATTTATTAAAATTTATTAATTGGAGAATGTGGTCAAAGGACAAGAGTCGGGGCCTGAAGAAAAACTGGAAAGGATGGAGGGGGAAAAAATTACCAAAATTTTCTTGGAAATCTGGTTGTTGGGTCCAGCAAAGGAGCTGCATACAACAGGTCTCAGCAGTGGCATGCGAAGGATACCTGGGCCTTTTCCCTCAATCAGGTGCCTTTTTATGGTGCTGGGGACATCACCATGCCTGAGACACTGTGCCCTTCTACCTACCTCCCTTCTGCCCCCTTCCAAGCTGCTTGTGGTAAGGAGATGCAGTTTAAAATTCATAAAGGGTTTGGGTGTGTGATGATGCCTGGGAAAGAGCTTCTCCCCAAGGGGAAGGAAATGAATCCCAGGTCTCCCATAGCACTTGGATTCACAAGGTCTCACAAACGCTGCCTCAGCATAGGCCAGAAACAACACAGAGAATATCCATTTGATCTAAACATAAAGTAAGTTCTATGAAATTCGTTGTGATAAAATATGGAACCCAGGGGTGTTCTAAAGCACTACCCAGAGGTTTGCTATGAAAATTCTGAGATTTTGCTCTGTGAGTTTCAGTGTTATCAGAAACACAGCGAGTCCTTAAACATATCTGCTGTTTTGACTCTAAAAGGTCTATGGAAGGGCGAAGGTGAAGTGTACGTGGGCAGTTTTGAAAGGAGTTGGAGTGAAGCTCCCACGCAAACAATCTGGATTTAGGGGGTGTATATGAATCACATGTAGACTGTAATTTGTCAGCCATGCACAAGGGTTTGAAGGCAGTTGCCAGTTAGGTAGATTAAAACTCCAGTCTGGTAAAACAAGCTCCCTAGACCCTTGCGGCAAGTGTCTGAGGATGAATCCTAAGGTCATTCCATTTTCTTGTAGTGACCTCAGGCCTCCTTTGGGCTTCTAAACTGGGAAGGACAGCAAAGTACACATCAGGACCACATAGAGCCATGCTGTAAATGCTGTGGAAAGAAGGGCAATAGAGGAGTTTGAGTCTGGAGACATTCTTACATCTTTGATTTTTTTGCTTTGTTTTGTTTTTGGTTTTTTTTGTATTTTTGAGACAGGGTTTCTCTGTGGTTTTGGAGCTTGTCCTAGAACTAGCTCTTGTAGACCAGGCTGGCCTCAAACTCACAGAGATCTGCCTACCTCTGTCTCCCAAGTGCTGGGATTAAAGGCATGTGCCAACACTGCCTGACCCTTGACCCTTTTTTTTTTTGTATCACCTTTCAAATAGGAGCAGATGGGTAACCATCATCAAGTTGATTTGAAATGAATCCTTTTACTTTTTCCTGAGGTATTTGCTTAGTTTTCGAAGGGTTATTCAGTTCACAGTTGGTGATTTGAGTCTATGCTCAAGTGGCCCCATTGGTTTGTGTTTCTAGCCAGCAAGTGATAGAAGAAAGCATGCAACCAGACCTAGCAGCTTGTATCACAAGTCAGGGAGAAAAGGAGAGAAAGAGGAAGAGATTGGCACCCACAGCGTCTTTGAGAGCACAGCCCCAACAATCTAAAGACATCTGCAAAGGCCCAATCTCCCACTAGTGTCCCTTTAGGGCCAAAGATCTTTTTTACACGTGGTTTTTAGGGAGACTCATTTGTATTCAAATGCTAACAGTGGCTGTTACCCAAAGCCTCCTTTATACCATGTCTATGTGCCTCTTGGCTATATTTTAGATGTCTTGCATTCCATTGCACTAAAGATGTTTATTTCAACATTGTTCTGAGGTTAGCCTTCCTGAAGTTCAGCCTTGGTTCTTGGCAGTCACCTCCAATCTTTCCACAGCTTTCAGGGTCAAACTCAAACTCCTTAAGCTGGAACACAGATGAACAAACCTCACTTCTGTCTCCATCCCCCTCACCTGACAGTACCTTCATTAGCTTTCCTTTCACAACAAGGAGCCTGTGCCATTTCTCTCACACCCAGTGCCTATAATGCTCAGAAGGCTTTCTCTGTGCATCTCTTCGGGAAGAGCTTGTCGGCTTCCCAGCCCCATCTGCATTGGTCCGTGGCCACACAAAGCACAAGCAAGGCAAAGATGAAGACAGAACCTATGTGATAGGTTTTGAGGGGATTTTGGTTGGTTGGTTGGTTATCGTTATTGGTTGGTTTGGGTTTTTTTGTTTGTTTTTTAAGATTTATTTATTTATTTATCATGAATACAATACTCTGCCTGCATGTGTACCTGCACTCCTGAAGAGGGCACCAGATCTCATTGTAGACGGTTGTTAGCCACCATGTGGTTCCTGGGAATTGAACTCAGGACATCTGGAAGAAGAGTCAGTCCTCTTAACCGCTGAGCCATCTCTCCAGCCCTGGTTGGTTTGTTTTTAGAGTTCAGGAAGGAGCCCAGAGTCTTTAACCACTGAGCTAAATCCCCAGTCCTGTATGTGATGGATTTCACTCCTCTTTTATTCTATTTTATCTTATGCAAGTATCAAAGCAGGAAAAATCTTAGCTGATTTCTGCCATAACAGCGGGGGGGGGGGAGGGGACGGGATGCAAAAGAAGTGAAGAAGAGGAGGAGGCATTCCAAGTAGATTCTGAACTCTGAGTGGAGAAAAGTACTCTGATACTATGATACAGCTATGGTTGGAGTGACACCTGTGAAATACAAAAATGAATCATGAAGAGCTCTAGAGTACTTGGAACAATGAACAAAGAATACTGGCTGCGTTCCAAGGCAGAAGAACAGGGAGTGTTGCAGTACCTGAGTAACCAAGTGAACAGACAGACATTTAGCATAATATTTACTATCGACAAAGCTCAGTGGGGGGAAAATAAATAAACAGGAAAAGAGAAGGTGAGGAGAGGATGTCTTTCCAAGAAGGTGATATCTGAGCAAGGGCCTGAAATCAGTGTGGGCGTGGAATAGAAGGTAGGCTTTCTGGGCAGAAGGCACAGCAGAGGCAAAGCCAGGAATTTAGAGTATGCTCAGCATGAAAGTGCATTCCCAATGAGGCCTGGACCACTGCATCAGAAAGAACAAGAAGGGTGGACAGAACTGAGGCCCAGAGATCCGGGAAAGCTGGCTATTTGCCCATCTGACAGTCCACACCAGTCGGAACAGATGCTCACTTTTCCTGGAAAAATCTCACATACCTATGCCCCTAAGCAAGTCTAAACCAGTTTTAGGGAGAAAAAATAAATAAACCATTTTCACAATGTTAACACATACCACACCCATCAAAAACAATACTGAGGATGTGAGATGATAAGACAAAAAAAAAATGGGCTGGAGAGATGGCTTGGCTGTAGAGAGAACAGGAAACCAGAGTTCAATTACCATCCCCTCTCCCCCCCCTTCATTACTCACAACTGCGTAAAACTCCAGCTGTAGGGGATCCCTTACCCTCTTCTGGCCTCTGCAGGCACTCACACGTATATATCACACACACACACACACACACACACACTTAAAAATAAAATAGATCCATTAAAAATCATTAAAAATTGAACAGTGAAAGCAATAGTCAGAAAAATAAGATAACACATCTTGGTCCTTGTCCTAAAATATGTTGGATAGTTTAGAAATTGTTATCCCCACATTCATGCCCCCTAACATTCTCTTTTTAGTTGTTGGTCTATATTCCGCCCCCACTACCTGTGAAGAGATACAAACTCCATTTAAATCTCAAAGTAGTCTCTGACACTTCCAAGATCAGGAAGCACCAAAATGTTGTTTCTACCAGTACTAGGTTCATGCTGGAGGACCTAGTGTAGGCACCCAGCTCCCCTATGACCTTGTCCTTCAAAATGAGGTCGGTTTTGTAGAAGGGGAAGAACTTAGCAAATAAGGAAAGGTGTGGTGTTTCTACATATGTTCTAAATACTGAAGAATCCATGAACCCCTGATTGACCATGAGAAGGGTTCCAAGATGGACTTGAGGCCAAGAACTTGGGGTCCCGTGCTCTGTCTCTATTAGTGTTGGAACAACCTCTTCTCTCCCCACCCCATTTCCTCACAAGAAGAATCTATGGCTCTGATGGAACAGAACAAATAAATTTAGATCTACATATGCAAGGGCTCTCCAGGGCTGGCTCTTCTCTCCCATACTGTAGACCACTTACTCTTCCTGGGTTTGTGTTCACAGCCTCCTGCCCATGATCAGAGACAAGCAGCGTGACATTTTAGTGGTCATCTTTTGTAGTCTCATCAGAAGTACCAATATGACAAACCCATGGCTATGAATCTTACTACTGCGCATTTCTATGACAAGTGTTTTGCATTCCTTACCACACTAAATCTCTCTCTCTCTCTCTCTCTCTCTCTCTCTCTCTCTCTCTCTCTCTCTCTC
>NC_022031.1:22410951-22434065 GCF_000317375.1 Microtus ochrogaster | reverse complement strand
CTCTCTCTCTCTCACACACACACACACACACACACACACACACACACACACCTGCAAATAACCATTACTGTCATTTCCGTTATACAGATGGGAAAACCAAGGTTAAGAAAGCTTAATTTTGTATTTTGAAGACACACCATTGATATTAAAAATCTGAGATTAAAATGTTCTTTTGCCTGGTCCTGAAGTCTGTTTCCAACTGCACTAATGCTACCTTAATACAGCTACACATGTGTCTCCTCACAGTGCAAAGCAATGCTTTCCAAAATATAAATTTCACAGGTGTGTAGCAGAAGATGCTAACACGATCAATACTTGAAAATGCAAATGCAATCATTGTATTATGTTCACCTCAGAACACAAAAGCTTGATTGCATAAAAAAATGCTGCTTTATTAGTCTACAGGAGAAGGCTGTAACCATCTGCGGTATCCATATTGCTTTATCACTACTGGTTTAGGGTATGAAAATTTGATCAAAGCATCTTCTTACAAATTCAGTTTCATTTATATTTTCAGTCCCCAAACATAAATATGGCAATGGTTTATATCAGGGACATTAAGGACACTTGTAAAAAATGGGATTGAATTTCGTACTGTAATTTTTATATTTATCTAGCAGAATTTGAGGTTTGTTTTTTTTTAAAAAAAAAGGAAAGCAAGAACTCCAACGTGACTGCAGAAGTCATAGCTTAGCAAAATGCCATCAAAGAAAATATTGAAATCTGATATCAAGTATTCTGGAGTTACATTTTCAATCAAAAGCATCTCTCTTGGGTATATAATAACAAAACAAGAAGTGCAAGATCGCGACTTTGTGATGCTGTTCACTTAGAGGGAAAATAATAGCTCTTCTCTTGACTTCTTCTGATTTCAAACAAGTCACCCTGCTGCTTGATACTCCCATCTCCTGCATGAAGTGGGAGAGTCACTAAGAGAAGATGGGCCAGGAGGGAGTCAGCACACCTCTAATCCCAGCACTGAAAGGGCAGGAGCATGAGAATCTGCAAGTTCAAGGCCAGCTTGGATCACAACATGAGTTCGTGGGCTACACAGTGAGACCCTGTCTCAAAAAAATTTTAAAAATACATAAATGGTAAGATGCATCAATGTCAATGAGGAGTCTCCACATTTTACTGGTAATTGGGAGAAAATACATGAATTATGGACTGATTCTTACTGTTCTCTTGGTAGACAGTTGGACACATTTCCTTTGTGAAGAATTAAGTCTTTAACCCAGAAATATTTTTTTTAATGGGATTCTTGAGTTTTACTGGACCTGATGCTGTCCACACTAAAGTGAGTCTTTGAACTCACTTTAAAACTAAGACCAGCAGCCAAATTGGTTATAATTTGCAATTTAACTATATCCTTCAGAGAGACTGTGCAACCAGAACTATGGAAATCAAGCTGTAGCTGCATTGGTCAAGAAAACAGCCTTATGAAGTTTTCTGTATTTGAGAGATGGCTGGACCATAAGAACAGATACTGGTCTTCCAGAAGACGTAAAGAGCAGCTCACAACCACCTTTAACTCAGCTCCAAAGGATCCAGCACCCTCTTCTGGCCTCCATGGGCTTTAACACTGATAAGACACCACACACACACACACACACACACATGCACGCACACGCACACATACACATAATTTTAAAATTATAAAAAAAAACCTTCTTAAAAAGAAAACAGTTACTGTGATGGCTAATCTTATGTCATCCTAACACAGACTAGAACTACAAGAGTGAACCTCAATGAGAAAATGCCTCCATAAGATCCAGCTCTAAGGCATTTTCTTAATTAGTGATTGATGGAGGGGGATCCAACTCATTGTAGGTGGTGCCATTCCTGGATTGATGGTCCTGGGTTCTGTAAGAAAGCAGGCTGAACAGCCATGGGAAGCAAGCCAGTAAGCATCTCCCCTTCATGGCCTTTGCATCAATTCCTGCCTCCAGGTTCCTGCCCTGTTTGAGTTCCTGCCCTGACTCCTTTGGTGCTGAACAGCAATGTGGAAGTGGAAGCCAAGCAAATGCTTTCCTTTCCAAGTTGTTGTGGCCATGATACTTCATCACAGCAGTAGTAACCCTAAGTAAGGCAGTTACATACTTCTTACTCAGAAGCAGGCCTTGTCTGTTGACTGCTTGTATGCCCCTCTGATTTGTGGCAATGCACACCTGAACTTAGCCCATGAAGAAAACAGCCAAACCTGTGCATGTATTTCTGGTTGTCAGCAGCTATGTGCAATGCACACTTCCTAGGCTGTGCTGACTGATGGAGACGCTGACTTAGGTGCAGCTCTGGACAGGTTTGCTCTTCACCTGTATCACATGATCCTTATTCTACAAAAGACTTCCCATTTAACTACATCTTATTTTTTTTAAAAAAGAAACTAAAATTTCCTCAAATGCCAAAGAACAAAGCCGTATTCAGATATCCTTCGATGTGTGCCCCTGGGAATAAAAAAACTATTTATCTTGTATTTTAAGATTAGAAGTTGCCTTAAAAAAATCACAGGTGACATAAAGACCCAGTTAACACATGGTGCCAATCAAAGAAGGCCACGTCTCATGAATTATAGATTTTTGCAGCAGTTTTATCCTGGCTGCCCACCTGAAGGGGCAAGGAAGTTAAAAAGAAATTTCCCTTTAGCATATTCTTTCTTTTTCATGACAGATGCCTTTAACCATATTTTATCAATTCTTAGACTTACATATTTTTTTTTCAAACAACTTAAGAGCTCAAATTTGAATATATCTTAAAATTAATGGACACCTTAATTTGACAACATTGTTCCCAGTCTTAATGAAGCATGGCATTGCCGTTGTTATTTGCTTAATCACAGCCCTTGGGTCTTCCTGGCCTTACTTTCTCATCACTGTGCTCCAGGGAGTTTGTGGTACAGCATGTTTATGGGCACATTAATGAGGCAGAAACCTCTCCCACCGTGATAATCAGGCACGGCTGTGGATGGCCAGCTTGCTCTTCTCCCCAGCACACAGGACATTTTCTGCTTAGGTCACATGCTTTTTTCCTCATCTGGGGTCCGGAACAGGGACAAACATTTGCTCTGGCCTGCCTTTGTCTTCGTCTAAGCTGAAGATGAGCAGTCCTGACTTTGACATCAGCTGTCCATCACTACCATCACCAGCAACAGCCTCCCGGATGACTGCATCCTTAGAATGTTCCAGGGGTCTTCCCAATACATGAGGAAATCGAAATTAAAGTAAATAAAGTAAGGACTGAGAGAATGGACAGACACACTGGGTGTGAGAACACCGGTACAGGAAGCATCAAGGAGAAAGACATTCTTAAAATTTCAGCCTCTGGGCCATGCATATCAACTCTAACTTTTGGGTTCTGCCATGGAATTGTGGAGACTTCAAGGACCGTGATGTAATTAGTGTCTAGATATCGTTTCCATAATATCAAATAAGTAAAAATCTCTCTTTGTTCTCGAAATCCATTTCTACAAACTGAGAGCCCCGGACCTGCTACGGCAGCTTCTCTGGTCACCCGGCTGCTTTATCTGTTCACAGAATTCTTTAAAGGACAAGCTAAGCATAGGTACTTCTAGAAAGACCCTGAATCAGGTGTGCTGCAGGAGGCTGGGGAATTTAAAAGCCAGCGATGTATTGAGCAATGTGCTGGACAATAAAATTAGGAGGTAGGAAGTAAAACCAACCTGGGGGAAAAAATGGGGTGGCCTGTTCAGGAGCAGGAGCATATCTGAGTACCTTTCACTATTGCATTTTTATGACCACATAAGATTAAAGGGGGGGGTCAGAGAGACAGGGATTTGGGGAGGAATGAGATAAATCCATGTATGGATCATGGCTGTATAGCCACAGTGAGGCTATCTGCAGTGGAAGAGAAACTCGGGGAGGACACTGAAGTAGAGCAGACTTCAGGGAGAAATGGCAGGGCATCACAACAGACAGCCCGAGGAAGGTGACACTGGAGAAAGTGTCAGACATTATCAGATGACACTGGCAGGTCAGAAGATCAGCAGGGAAAGAGAGATGGAATGTGACATTTGGGAGGTAACTCAAGAGGATGCTGTCAATAGAACAGCAGAGCAGACGCCAGGTTTTAAAGGTTAGCAAGCAGGTGGCTATAAATAGCACGAAGGTTGGTTTCCTGTTGTTTGCTTTTTGTTTCTTAAGCCAAATTTTCTAGAAAGACTACAGAAAGGACAAATGTGTGAAATCATAAGCACCCTGCACACCTAATTGTCATGGTCTTCATAAAACCAAAGGCTCGCTTGCTTTGTTTCGAGATTTGGTGAGAGCCCACTGTGTTGGCACACGCCTTTGATCTCAGCATCTAGGAGACAGAAGCAGGAAGATATCTCCGAGTTGGAGGTCAGCCTGTTCTATGTAATTAGTTCAAGGCCAGTCAGGGCTATAAAATGAGACTTTGTCCAAAAATAAATAAATAAATAAAGAAAGAAAGAAAGAAAGAAAAGAAAAAAGAAAAAGAAAGAAAGAAAGAGAAAAAAGTACCTCTAAAGAATATTATGTATTTCAAAATTACCTATTTTCTCATCAAAGCAACCAGTACAGTGCCTAGCAGCCGTTCTTTATGGCCAGGATGAGAGCTGGAAACCGAGACTTCCTTCCCAGTCCTAGCTCCCTTCTTGCAGCTGCCCTTCTACAGCCTACTGCCAGGAACTTTTGCCAGTGCTCTCTTTATTGATTTTTAAAGCTGTGGTAGACAGCCATGACGGCAGAGCAAATTATCGGAATACAGTGTGTCATCTGAAGCTCTCAACTGACTAGGTCCACAGCCTCACGTCCCCAAAGCCAGCACATTTAGGGCACACCTAGTATGACTTTCAGTTGCCTTTCAGAGGCTCATCAAACAGCAAGCTTAGCCTGGTGTTAATTGTTCTTTACGTAGATAACCAGGATTAGATGCGGGTGTCCTGCCAACACCACATTAAAACCAGCACTGGCCTGGTTACTTCTCCCATTGCTGTGGCAACACAAATGATTTAAGGGGCAAGAGGTTTCTTTTGCCTTGTGATTCACGGGTGTCAGTCCACCACGGGAGAACACAGAAGTTTATAACGCAGTGGACAGGATATGAAAAGGTGGGGGGGGGGGCAGAGCACAGGAAGGGGCCAAGGACAAGACTCTCTGAAGGGCCCAACCCCAGATAAGTCTTTCCTCTTAAGGTTTTCAGAATCTTCCAAAATAGTGCCACCAGCCAGGGACCAAGTATTCAAAGACTGTAAGGGACATCTCATAGTCAAGCCAGAGCTGTCACTATTCCCTTGTAACCTTCCTGAAGAGGCTGTTACACCTCTGGTTAGATTTCTCATCCTCTGATGTCCACATTGTATTTTATCTGCTTTATGTTTTAAAGGCACATGGAGTTAAAAACTATGACCACATAAAAACCTGCATATTAATGTCTTAGTACTGTTATCCCCAAACTGGGAGACAACCATGATAATCCTTCAGCAGGTGAATGGCTAAATAAACTATAATATATTCAGACAGTAGCTATTATTCAGCACTGAAACAAAATGAGATATTAAAACAAGAAGAATAATAGAAAAGAACTTGAATATATACTATTAAGCAAAGGAGGCCATTCCGAAAAGTCCACATAAGCTATGACTTGTGTAAAAATGGAACCATGGAGATGTATATCAGTGTCTATTCATGTAAATGGGGAGTCAGGGAAAAGGAGAAGTTTAGAGCATGTGAAGTATTGTAGATGATCGTATTGTTGCATGGATATACATATCATTGTATGTTTCTCCAATTTCATGGGATATAAACAAAGCTATGGACTTGGAGAGACAGCGATGGATCCTTGTAGGCCCATCCCTTATCACTCCCTCATCACTTTGGCAGGAACGCTGATGGTGAAAGGAACTATATTCACAAGTTGGAAAAAGAGATAAGGGAAAAATTGCTAAACAAATTTTGCTACGAACCTGAAGTTTTCATAAAAATAGAGGCTGTTTAATATGAAAAGAACACCGATTCCCCCTCTCAGAGCAGCCATCGTTAGCTAGTGGTCGGACCTCCCAACATCCCCCCCATCCACCTTGTGCTGTCAGCTGACATGTCCTTATTCAAGTCTTGTTCCGGAAACCGTTTTGTTGGGGTTCCACGGGGCAACTTCGCTGCCGTGCCTGTCTAGCATCAGGCCTCACCGACATTTTAACTCTCTTACTGGCTTGACTGCTCTCACGTTTGAATCCTCGCCTCCTTCAGAACACACTTTCTCACGGTTTCCACTTTCTACTGTACTTTTCATCCTCTCTATCCGGTGTCTTGAAGGACGTGTTTCTGGGTATGGGAGCACACTTTCAGGCCTTATTTGCTCCCTGCTGGTATCAAATTCTTTTTATAGAAATTCAACATTTGCAACTTTTACATAACAATACCTAACCGTCATTGTAAGTCACTCTGCAGACTAATATACCCAGACTTCTCTGAAAAACAGAGGGTGTTACACTGTGGGTCTCGACAGTTGGAGACTTCTGACTTGTAGCTCAAACCCTTGTATACTGCTGTCATTACCTAAAGGAAGGTCGTGACTACAGATGGCGACTTGGTCTCATGAGAAAAGCGAAGGAGTACAAGATCAGTGCTGAGTTCTGGTTCTGCAATATTTCTCATCTTTGAGCATTAGAGTTCTGGTCTCTGGAATGGGTAAAATGATAATTGTTCTTTTTGCATCTCGATTTTAGGATGTCAGAAAAAATCACGGTACTTCAGATAAACAGTGAAATGTCTGTTTATCAAAGAAGCTGCATTGCTCTCTACTGAAAGCCAATACCGTGGACCAGATGAGACTTACAGATCCTGGACTAGCTTCAGTGAGGTGCATCTTGATCACCACCAAAAGACTTTAGAAGTCTTGGGAAAAGGAATCTACCTGGAAAATCAAGAATTGACTTTGAGAAACTAGGAGCAACATCAATATAATTAGTCTTTACATGAGGTCTACATGACATTCTTCGAAACTCATTGTCAGTAGGTGTAGGAAATCACTACTCCATGCTTGCCCATGAGGAAGTATTGACAGACTATGGGGCAGGTAAGATGGTTTCTTTGGTAAAAGCACTTACCATCATGGTTGATAACCGGAATTAGTTACTCAGGATCTCCATTAGATACTCAGGATCCACACAGTGGAAGGAGAGAGTTGATTGTTGGGGGATGGGATATTCGATCATACTGTGAACCCCGAGTTTGCATTTGTATTAATTAAATGTATTTAACCTTGGGTCAGTAGTCTGTGTTAGCAACTAGTTGATAGAAAGTAATCATAGAGCATCAGAGGGCATCTGGCAGAGACAGAGAGACACAGGAAGTAGTAGGGTGGGGTTTGAAGTGGTTTGGTCTTTCCTGATTTGGTGAAGCAGAAGCACAGGGCTTCCGGGGATGCCAGCAAAAGAAGGTTAGCTAGTTTTGACTCAGGTTCTCTGAGCTAGTAGGTTTTCACCCCAGCCTTGGAGTCTTGAATTTTATTCTTTTTTTTTTTTTTTTTGGTTTTTCGAGACAGGGTTTCTCTGTAGCTTTTTTTGGTTCCTGTCCTGAGATCCGCCTGCCTCTGCCTCCCGAGTGCTGGGATTAAAGGCGTGCGCCACCGCCGCCCGGCTTGAATTTTATTCTTAAATAGAATGATAGAGATTTAGTTAAAGCTGTCTTTAGTAGCAGTGACAGAGCTGGTGCCTGCGGAAACAGAATTCCCACCAGTCTGCAGTCTGAGCCACCAGGACAATACCAGAGACACAGGACCAGTAACTGTAGAGACACAGTTGCTGGCTGAAAAAGCAGTAGATTACGGCACAGCCACTGTGTCGAAGTTAAAACAAGAAACTTCTACAAGTTGTTCTTTTATCTACCTGCACTGGGGCAAACACACACACACACGCGCACGCACACACACACACACACACACACCTCACAGTACCTGCTGCAGTCACGGAAGTCTACTGTTCTGCCCTGGTATCCTTCTGAGATAGTTTGCCCTGAGGCAGGCAAACACACACACACACACACGCGTGCGCGCACACACGCACACACACACCTCACAGTACCTGCTGCAGTCACGGAAGTCTACTGTTCTGCCCTGGTATCCTTCTGAGATAGTTTGCCCTGATCCAGCTGGCACACCTTGGATCCACTTTGCGTCTTTGAACTCACTGATGTTCTTCTGAGGACCCCAGGCTGGTCTCAGATGGTGACTGAGTAACACAGAGTAGGCGTACCCAGACACTTCCAAGTGAAGGACTCCTAAGAGGAAGCCTCTGCTCTGAACCAACTCAGAAGCTGGAGCCATGCTTTCATGCCAGTGCTGTGAATTGAGGCTCTTCTCATCGGATCCCCCACATGTCTCAGAAAGGTCTGAAATTCAAGTCAGCTTGAGTCTCCCAACTTGAGCGGAGTCCCAAGGAGCTCCTGCTCCTTCGATGTTTTCTTTGTAGGTGTTTTCCACAACGACCCTTCTCTATCTACCTCTGTCTGGTGTCCGCCTTCCTGTAGACCGGCTGCCTCACTCCCTCCTTGCTCCCTTTCCTAATCTTCGATTCCTCTAACGAATCTTTGCAGGAAGACCTCATACTGCCCAGCTCAAGGAAGTCTGTGGGAACAGTACTTTCCAAATCCTGCAGGATCTAAGTGTCCCAACCTTGAGTAGCAAGCATCTCTGGAGAAGACAGGAGGTATTAAATTGCATAACATTCTAAGAATCTTCTGAGGGTAAATCTCCAGATAATATGTTCCAGAGCCAATAGGCCTTTTGTAAGTTTCTCATGCTCTACAATGTACAAGAAGCCAAGCAAGGCCTCCTTAGTGTGGCCAGTCTGCTAGTCTACTCTTTGTCAGAGCCATTTTACTGGTAGCAAAAAGAGCTTTAAACTCTGATCTGCAACCTTTTTCTTTAAAGGGCAAGGTTGTAAATACTTTGGACTTTGATAAATAGTAGCTATACAATTGCCTTAGTTAGGGTTTCTGTTGCTGTGAAGAGACGTAAGGACCAGGACGAGTCTTATAAAGGAAAACCTTTAATTGGAGCTGGATTACAGGTTCAGAAGTTTAGTTCACTGTGACCATGGCAGGGAGCATGGCAGCATGCAGGCAGACACGGTGCTAGAGAGTAGTTGGAGGGTTCTAAATCCACGCCAGCAGACAGCAGGAAAGGAGAGACGCTGGGCTGAGCATCTGAAACCCAGAAGCCCATCAAGGCTATAGCTACCCCAACAAGGACATACCTCCTAATCGTGTCGCTGCCTAATGAGCCTATGGGAGCCGTTCCTATTCAAACCACCACAGCAATCATGCAATTCTTCCATTGGAATGTGGAGACCAGGAGTGATAATATGTAACATGGATGGGCGTGAGTGTGCTCCTGCAAAGTTTTCATGGTTTTCCCATGTCATGTATTTATGGCAAGGGGCATGCGTCTCACAGCACAGGTGTGTGTGTGTCACAGCACAGGTGTGTGTGTGTGTGTGTGTGTGTCACAGCACAGGTGTGTGTATGTGTCACAGCACAGGTGTGTGTGTGTGTCACAGCACAGGTATGTGCGTGTCACAGCACAGGTGTGTGTGTGTGTGTCTCACAGCACAGGTGTGTGTGTCACAGCACAGGTGTGACTTACAGAGGACAGCATGTAATGGTCAGCACTCTCCTGACATGCGGGTTCTCAAGTTAGAAGTCTAGATGCCCAGCTTGGCAGTCAGTTCCCTTACCCTCTGGGATTGTTCATTTTAACCATCAGCTTGGCGCAAGCTCGAGATCACGGGAGAAGAGCATCTCAGAGAGGACTTGTTTAACAGCTTGGCCTGTGGGCATGTCTGTAAGGAATTGTCTTGGTGGCCCAAACAAATGCCTGAAGAACCTGCCTGAACTGGACTTATTGATGATAAACCTGTTGTCCCCTAAATTATTTGTTGTCAAGGTATCATATTCACAGCAGCAGAAATGAAACGAGGGCACCGTCTGAGCCATCTCACGGACTCACAATAAAGTTTTGTGTGTCCATTAAAATTGGACTTTTATATAATGCTTATATGTTATGAAAATGATTTGTTCTTTTTGCCAATTGGATAAAAAGTAGAAAGCACCTAACATCATACAAAGCAGATGGTGATTTAAATCCCAAAGGACACGGTGGAACCCCTAGGGAGTCTCTCCAGAGAGGAGCGCTGAGAGAAGGGCTCCATAGAGCTGTAACATTCTGACCTCACTTTGTCTTTGTGGGAATCCAGGCTCATCCTTGATTGGAAATGTTGACTTTGGGAGAAGAGGAGGGGCTCCATGTAGAATCCTCTTTGTAAGATAAGCCTGGCAGTGCCTGCTGCAACTCCAGTGCTGGGGAGACAAAGGCAGGAAGAGCTGGGGTTAGAAACCAGCCTGGCCTGCAAGAGACCTTGTCACTAAATAAATAGGCAAATAAATAAATAAATAAGCAAGCAGATAAATAAATAAATAAATAAATAAATAAATAAATAAATAAATAAAGCAAGCATATCAAAGCTTTCTTTGTATCCCTTTAAATGTAAAGCTTATACCTGTGACTAAAATCTAAAACTATTGTTGCCCACTGGCTGTTGCCAGAGCTCTATAAATGTTATCTCTCATGTGAGCTAATCCCCTCAGGTGAAACCTAGTGAGTCACACTCCTTAGAGGGCTCTTCTTTTTTATACAGCCCCCCTTGCTGTCCTTAAGGTCCACGGCCTGCATCAGTTTCAAAATTCCTTTGGGACTGTTTTATATTTACTTGCTTGCTTAGTTGGGATTTGATTTGGAGACAGTTCTTTTTTTGTCGTGTGTGTGTGTGTGTGTGTGTGTGTGTGTGTGTGTTTAGAAGACACTGAGAAAGTAAAAGAAAAACGTCTCCTAACCCTCTGCCACGAACTACTGAATTGCACGTGGATGTGACCATGCAGAATTTGGTAGAGTTTGAGCACAGTGCTTTCTGTGCTGGACCTACCTTTCCCAGTCTGACCTTTCCTAAGTTCTGCTGGCATTTCCATTGGGATTTAAATGAAAGGGCAAAGTCTTTGCATGAATATGGAAGCACCACAGAGTTTTGCAGCATCTGCTAGTGAAAGAAACCCGGACCGGCAAAAGGCACTTGTTCTCGGGGAAACTTACTCTCACACCCCTAGCACCACCCTGCAGACCACACTAGCATTTAATAAAATGCTTCTGTGTATCTCATGTAGGTACAGGACACTATTTACTGAGTTGTTTCCTTGGTAAGAACCTGGAAATGATCTAAATATCCATTAACTGGTGACTAGTTTGAAGTTATAATACATCCCAGTAATTAGAATACCAAGTAGTTTTCAAATCCAAGAGCTATACATGTGTGAACTGACAAGTTAGAAGAAGTTTTTGTTTGGAGACAGAGTTCCATTATCTAGTCCTAATAATAATAATGATAATGAGTTATCATTATGGCTAGCCACGCACTTACGGTGATCCTCCTGTCTCTGCCTCTTGAGTGTTGGGATTACAGGCATGCACCACCAACCACACTGGCTTTCTATTTGATGAAAATTAAAAAGGTAACCAGTGTAGACAAGAGTGGTACAGTATGCTAGTGCTGCGTGTGTGCATGTGTGCATGTGTGCGTGTGTGCGTGTGTGCGTGTCTACTTTCTGCTCAAGACTATACCCAGAGCCACCAGAAAACCCTGAAGGGAACTGGAGACCGACTCAAGGACGGGAAAGATGATTTTCATTGTATGACTTTTATGCTGTGAATCTTAACTGTATACAGATATGACCTTTAAAAAAATAAAATAAAAATCCATAGATTCTTTACAAAGGAGAGCCTATAAAGAATCTAGGGAAATAAGATTAAACATATCTCAAATAGAATATTTATTATTCTACTATTTAATATATATACTTTCCTGTTGAAAATACTGACCTTATGTTACACAAACACGAGTCTTGCTGCTTTAACCGTAAAGCAATCTATAACACACTCAGAAATGTTCAGTCATTTAAACTTAGAGTCAGCGCCAAAGAATAACAACGCTGTTGTACATCTTAGACTGAGAGAAGGCATCATTTCTTTAGAAAAGACTTGTCATCTTCTTTCTCTATTTTGTTTCAATTCATTTTTAAAAAATAATTTTATTTTAATAAATTTTAAGTTATTTAACGATTAAGTGTATTTCTGCATTGTTCCATTTAAAACCTGTTCACATTTCTAGTTATACATCAAATATTTAAATTTTAAAGTTCCCTTTGTACTCCTGAAGCAACCACTGTTGTAATTTTGTTGCCTATCTTTCCATTTGTTCTTGCTATTTCTATACATGTACGAATCCACAGATGGTTTGTGGTGTCATTTTGTAACTTTATCCTTAAATAAGTGGAATCAGGTGGTCCCTGTCATCCTGTGACTTGCTCTTTTTTGTTTCAATCAATACTATTTTTAATACTTTCACTTAAAAACCTCCATACTTCTTGAAAATCACTATTCCTGAGCTAGCAACACGACTCAGTGGATAGATACTCCCACTGTCACACAGTATGAGTTTGGTCCCAGAGAGCCCCATGATGGAAGGAGAAAATAGACCCCTGAAAGTTGTCCTTCAGCCTCCAAACAAACACCAGAGGGAGCAGGCCACACCCATAGGAACACAAAAAACAACAAAAATTAAATCTGAGATATTTAAAACGACAATGAGCTAGAGTGATTTCTCAGCAGGTAAGAGCACACTGCTCTGCAGAGTACCTGTGCTATGTCCCCAGAACCCATCTCAAGCCACCCACAACTTCCTGAAAGTTCAGATCCAGATCTGACACCATCTTTGTCATTGTCAGACACTCACACTCACGAACATACACATAAATAAAAATTAAAAAAGGAAACTTTTTTTTTTTTAAATCACCAGGGCTGTCCTCTGGGATTGAATGTTAGCAGCTCAAACCAAAAAATGACACCCTGATTTTCCAGAGTTATAGAGTCCTGATGCCTCCAAATAGCAATATTCAATCCCCTTATTTTAGTTACGTCACTGTCAATAATGGAAAAATAGGAAATAATGAAAATAAGAAACATGAAAAATTATAGAATTTGAAAATTTCTATCAGGTTCAGAGAATGCGGTTCCATGCTAGAACTTCTAAGAGTTTGGCCTGATAAGAGTCTGTTTTGTTCGTGTTTTCAAAAGAAGAGCTCAAACAAACAAACAAAACATCCCTCCTAATGATTCAAAGACAAAAGTCCTACCAACCCTGTTTCTTATAACAAAGCTTAGCTAGACTCTTGTAGTGTCATGCAGGACACAAAATAATTTGCTTTAAATAGATGAGTTGATTTTTGAAAATGTTTGGATAGGACAGATTCTATTTCACCAAACAGCCAACCAGTAAGAACACAGAACTGTTAAAAAACAAAAGTAAACAAATTAAAAATGTGCTTTTAGTAAAAAAAAAAAAAAAATGCCTTGGCTTAAGCGTCAAGTCCGTCCCATGGTCAGTTCTTTGAACATGGGTAAGTTTCTTGACTTCTCCAAGATTTCTTGTCTGATCTGCTAAAACAGCCTAACTTAGGTGGTTGTTTGAGCATTAAGAGCTGGTCTGTAATGTGTCTAGTAAATGCTCACAGCCATTACCATTGTTATTCAAGTCCTGCATACTCACGGTACCCACTTGGAATCACAGTCGATGAAGAGAAATGAGCCTTATACTTCTTCCTGAGAACCTGTCATTTAGATTCAGTCAATACTCTGGGTTATCTAGTGATATTCAGTTTTAAGGGCAAGCTGAGATAAAAATCCATACATGAATATAGGTTCAAAAGTTGACGTCTCTCTTACGTGCAGCCCCATAAATTTTCAGGATTAGGACATGGGCGTCATTACCTTCAAGAAGTTGAGTGGATTCCATTGGAATGCCAAACTAGAGAATCAATATTTTAGTAACCGTGGAACCTGCAGAGGGGGCTCCTACGGGCTTCCTTGGGAGCTAGGTCACATCGTCACCTGAGCCACTTAGAAATTGTTTATGAAGTTACCTATCAGCCAACGAAGATGTTTATTAGAGGTGCTTATGGTATCAACCAGATGATACCGGTTTGCAAGGATACTGATACTCTCAGCAGGGAGATATTGAAATAATAACTGGAACAACTGACACACTATGGAGAGCTTCTGACCAGAATTTAGTTTTAGAGGAAGAGAATTCTTTCAATAAAATAATCTGACTGTTGTTTCTTCAGACAGATTTCTCACTATGCAGCCCAGGTTGGCTCTGAACTTTTCATCTTCTTGCCTCGATCTCCAGAACGCTGGGGACACAGGCACGAGCCACCATCCCTGGCCTATGATGACACTGTGGTGGTAGCTTTCATAAATTTCTAGAAGTCTGAGTTTCTTTCGGAGTTCTCAAGTGGAGAGGCTACTTGGCTCCCTAAAGAACACCCCTGTGAATCACACTCGTGTAATGTTGAACCTCCTAACCAAAGTCAGTGTGTGGTACAATACAATACATAAGAATTTGGAAACAACAAACAAACAAATAAATAAAAACACTCCTAAGGAGGAAAACTCACTGTTTTATTAGCATAAGTTAGAATTCAGGCAGTTGTGTAAAGAAATTCTGTGCCCGTCCAGAGCATACCCACGTACACTTATTTAGATATTTTTCTTGCCTGGGTGCAACATATATTCTGCATGTTGCACGTTATGGCTACTGACAATAGCGTTGGTGAAGTATGATGCAGTGTCTTCTGAGGTCCAGTCGACACTTATCTGATGTTTGTGTGCATCTTGGAAGTCATCCATCAATTTGTTTCAAAAATTCTGATGCTCTCCTTGATGAGCTACAGGTGCTCCGCCGGAGGGCCCTGTTCCCGTGCACACATAGCAGCACTAGATGGTGTCAGTGGGCTTTGCAAAGTATAGTGGGAAAGCGATGGTGGGAATATGGGAGGAGGTAGAGGTCAGTGATTGGGAAGTATTTGTTCAAAACTCATAAGAATGCATGTATGTAATTCTCGAAATGATAACTTAAAAAAAAAAACAACCTGAAGACCAAAAGCTGTAGCTAGTATCTTTCTTGATCAGTTTCTGTTGCCCAAGGTCTAATTGGTCTTCATAATAAAAACCTGGAGTCAGATATCAGGGTAAGTGCTGGAAAATCAGAGAGACAAAGGAGAAAGTCATAGCCGACTCTTACACTGCTAACTCCTCAGCCAGAAATAAAAGGACTGAGCTCTTGTATCCTCCTGCTCTATATTCCTCTCTCTGCCCAGCCGTATCTCTTCCGGTCTATCTGTACAGACCTCCAGACCTTTCTGATTAACTAGTGGCTAGCTCCGCCCTCTGATCTTCAGGCAAGCTTTATTTGTTAGACGACAAACAGAATATCACAACAAGTTTCCAGCCACAGAAAACAGGATATAGAAGACTTGACATTTGTGGTATACTCAACTTTCTTTGGGGATATATGATTTTATTCAAACATATTAATAAGTACAGCTAGTTCTTTAACAAGAAGCCGCATGAAGTTTTCTGATTGTGATGAGCTAATTCTGGGATTTTATTGAGCCAGCTGGTCAGATGGGACTCAAACTCTACCTGGAGAGGTCAAGCCCATGTGTGCCCCTGCCTGCTGGTTAGAGAGCTCCTGAGACAGCATGCGACCCAATCCCTTCCTGGATTCCTAACTGCAGATCTGTCAGATCAGGGAGTTTTTCTGACTCCTGTAACTAATCTCCGCCACCGCAAACCCTCCTTCCCAGCACAGGTGCCAATGCTGAAATTAAAGAATCGGAGAAAATCAATTTCTTGTCATGAACTGGTAAGACAAATGGTATAATGCTTATAGGATATTTTCATACTACCCAAAGAAGGTCTAGATCCTTCCAAGCCCTTTTGAAATTTGTTATGGTCTGGAATTAACATTTTAGTCCCAGCCAGTCTCAGTGTATTTTAAGAATAAAACCCCTAACTAGGAGGTCAAGCTTCTTCTGGCCAATGACTCTCCTCTTTGGGATTAAAATTTTCCAAGTTAGAATGACTTAATTTTGAAAACAAAATAAAAATTGCATCTCATACGAAGGACTTTTCAGCACAGTTAAAGGGAAATGTATATTTATTCTAAAATTCATAACAAAAATAAACCCTGCACAGGAATGACTTGGGTGAATTTGAGCCATAAGACAGAAAAGGCTGATCACACATTCGCTAAATATTAATTCTCTACTGAGCCATGAAATGGATTAAAGTTCTAAAAATAAATATTAATAGAGGACTTTTTGCCAATCTTATCCAAGAGAATACATTTTAATAGTAAATATATCAAGTGAGAATGTCTTTTGCCTGGATGGAAAATAAGCTAAAACTTCTTTTTAAAATGAAATCTTTTACTAGTTTGAATTAGTATAACCTCCTGAACATTGGCTAGCCTTTAATCATTGATTATTTGGGAATGAGTGCATGTTCTTAACCCTATGGTCTTTTTGAGAAAGCTTTGTGTACATCCCTGTCAAATGCTGAGTGTTGACTAAGTTTTGATGAACATATTGGTAGTTTTAATGAAGAATTTTGCCTCCTACATTTTCTGTGACACTTCATGGCTTTGTTTTAAATAAACTCTTATAAAGAACAATGGAAAAGGTGCTTCAGACCCCACAACTTTAACAGATTTATCATTCTCCTTCTTGATTTACAAAAAATTAACTCGTATTCTAAAGGTAATTACAAAATTTATATATTCATAGAAACCCAGCACACAAGTAGATAGCATCACATTTTGATATTTATGAAATGCCAGTTTTCCATAAATATAGAAAACCAGTAATTATCACTGGAACTGTTTATTAACATTTGGAAGAAAATAAATAACAAATGGGCTCACTACTCATTAAAATTCTTCAGTAATACAACAATTGTCCACATCGCAAAATAACACTATGTTATTTTGACTTCAGTACCTCTTACATTAGCAGATTACATTTAAAACAATGGTTGCTAAAATATTCTCACTAGACTTTTGTCGCACTGTCTTAGATATATAACCATTATAACTCTTTTCTATTTGCAAGAAGGAAAAAAAAGGAGTTATTCCAAGCACAGTATTTTCTGTCAAGCCAAGACTGTACTTAGCTGAGCTATGTAGGTATGAACCAGCTAGCCCTGTTACTCAGCATCAAGTGGGAAAGAGGTGGAAAAACAATGGTACATTGATCTATAGAACTCCTATAGCACTCCTGGGTGTGTGCTGGGGTAGCTGAGCGCCTAAGACAGGCACATTGGCTTAAGTATAATATGAGGAAATAAATAGTAAACTTCATGTCACAAACTACTGAGTTGCCTGAAAGATAATGTATTTTCCAAACTCACTCATCGGAGTTTTTGGTTGTTATCACTATTGCTGTTTTGCCTCTCTCAATACTAAGAGAATTTAGACTTCCATCTCTGTTGCCAGGGCTATGGCTGAGAATTATTTTAACAGGTCAGTCCTCGGTCAATATGATTGTAAGTGCAGGCTTAGAGTGTCTGAAGAAAGAAAGCAGGGAATGATGCGTAAATGGAATAGATAGAAGAAGGTTGTTTTCTTGGAAAATAGTAGCTATCAGTCATTTTACGCAGTGTTGAAGAATTACAGCAGACAATAATATTGAAAGGCATTCCATTCAAGTCATAGGCTTGACTGGATAGGCGGGGGTGCCAACCCCTTGAGAGTGTTCACAGAACTAGGAGCTCTCTTCTTACTTTTTGGTGGTATACGGATTACTGATGGGGTGCTCTAGTTTGCTTTCTGTTGCTATGATAAACACTTATGGTCACAAGCAACTTGGAGCGGAAGAGGTTTATTTTGCTTACACTTCAGGTCACAAACCATCATGCAGGGAAGCCAAGCTAGAAACCCATAGCAGGAGCCTGAAGGAGAAACCACAGAAAGAAGTATGCCTATTGGCTTGCTCTCAAGATCCCATTCAGCTACCTCTTTTGCATAAACCAGACCCATTTACCCAGGAATGATACCACCCACAGTGGACTCTGCCCTTCTATGTCAATTAGCAATCTAGAAAATGCCTCCAAAAGATGCCCACATGCCAATCTGGTGGAGGCAGTTTCTCAGTTGAGTTTCCCTCCTTAGGTGTCTCAAAATGACAGCCAAGATTATCTGTCACATGTGCAATTATCCAGTGCACTTAGCCACAAGCACACATTTGAGCTTTATCAAATCAGAGTTGAAAAACCTATAAAGGTCTATTAACCCTAACCTAATTAGCCTCTTTTCCTTGTTTCTGAAAATTGATCATCAGGCTTATCTTCTCCTTCAATGTATTGGCTATTTTCATTGATAAATATATGGATAAGTTTTTATATGTATCATATTGTTGGAAGGAAGACGAAAATGTCTCCTCAAGTTCACCATCCGTGTGAGCACCAGCTATTTATAGATGCACTAAACTCACGCAGGATTTGTCTGGCCCCCATTTGTTTACTCTGTTCTGCCATGAGCCTCTTTCTCTATCAATAAATATTTTGTGTAGCCTGCAGACTGTATGGGTCAGCCATAATTTATCCAACCAATCCTGCATTGCTGAGGAACTGTGTTGTGTAATATTTCCTGATAATTTAAAGACTGGAAGTTTGGGTCTCTGTCTTTGCACATATTTCTGATTACTTCTTTGGAAAACTTCCTAGAAGCACAGCATCTTCTTCAAACTTCTCCAGTGACTGGAAATTCTGTGCATCCAGAGGCAAACCTTTCCATCTGTTTTTCTACATATAGTGTGCACACCATGTCATGCATGTGGAAGTCAGAGAAAAATTTTATGAAGTCTGTTTCCACCCTCCACTATGCAGGTCCTGGGGACCAAACTCAGGTCTGGAAGAAAGCACTTTCATCCTCTGGGTCATCTTGCTCATTTTAATTTTAATTTTATTTTGTGATATTTTTGCTTTAACTCTGAGCACACTTATAGCCTCTTGTTTTCCAAACATGAATATCTCTATGAACTAAGCATTTGTGGAAAGACCAAAAGATGATAGAGGCTATTTGTGTTTGTTTGAGAGGGCCCCTCTCCCAATTTATTGCCATATAATTGACAAATTAAAATTATTTGTGTTTAAGCCATATAATGTTGGTGTTTTGCTCTGAAGAGAATTTTGAAATAATTAGATCAATTTAATTAATATATTAATTACCTCACAGTTACCTTTTCACGATAAGAACAATTATTACTACAGTGTTGGCAAATTTAAGAATGCAATAAGGTGGTGGCAACCTTATCAGTGTAGTTAACTCTGCCTGTTGGACCTCTAGCTATCCATCCATTCTGTGTCACTGTTAACCCCTCGACTATGTTCTCACTCCTCCTACTAACCAAGCCCTGGCTGTTTCCACTCTCTGCTTCTACACATTCAAACTATGTAGTCTCTATATGTACAAGACAAAGTGGTACTTAACTTCCTATGCCTGGCTTATTTCACTTAACGCACCATTTTCCAGATTAACATATGTTAACACAAATGACAGGGTCTTCTTTTTAAAAGCTAAATAATAATCTATTGTTTAAATACATTTGTCATACCTTCTTTGTTCAAACCATTGTTATTGATTTTTGTACCGTGACTCCTGTGAAGAGGCTACAGTGGGCATATAAGTGTAGATGTTTCCATATTTTAATTTGAGGGAGAGCAGAAAATAGAACCACTGAACCCTATGTTAGCTCTATTATTTTAGGTTTTTAAAGGAATCTCCATGTTTTCCTTAATGGCTATATCAGACTATGTTTCCACCAAAGTTACATGAAGGTATCATTTGCCCCCTATCCTTGCCAACACTTGGTTTCTTTTGTCTTTTTAGTAACAGTTTTAGACTATAGCTTTTAAAATACTTGATAAGAGCTAGAAAATACTATTATTCAGAAATTATACTTTCTATTTTCCCATTGCCCCTTCTGTAGATATTCCTTAGAGATTTTATCTGTCTTTAGATATTTTGGAGTACAGCAGCATTATGTGGGTGCTGCATATGTTCAAGAGCAATCTAAGTTCAACTGATACCTGAAATGACCCCAACACCATGTGCTATTTCTAAGTTTTGGTGGATGTAACAACGATTGGGAATTTCTTTACTGCCCATTCTCTCTTCTTCTGAAGCAACAGAAGATCAAAAGATGATTATATTGGATACCAAGGTAGAAGATGATTTTTCCCAACTTTCTTTGCAGTTATGGCTGTATGCAGTTATGTGGTCAACAGGATATTATAAGAAATGTTCTGTGTTATTTCTGTGTAATGAAAGTTGGCTGAGCTGCCACAATCATCCCTTTTGTTCTTTTCCTTTCTTATTTCTTATGGCTAGTGCCTCAGCAATCCAGCTCTCTTGGGGTATGAGATAACCCTGAAGTTGGAAGGCATGCCCTAAGATAGCAAAACAAAAGCTGAGAAGCCTGATGTTTAATAGTCACAAGACTTCCATACTCAGCCACACTACATGTTTTTAAGACTTCCTTTAGATATGAGAGAGAAATAAATGTATGTATGTATGTATGATTCTTATTCCTGGCTCTTAAAAACAGTTTTTTTCTTCTACCAGTTACTAATTGCTTAATGTCATTACTAACAAGATATGAAAGTTTATTTCCATTGCAAATAATAATAATTCCTGTCCCACCAGAATCTTTCCTTAGTGTGTGACAAATCCAGCATAGACAAAAAGAATAAGTCTGTTTGTAAATGAAGGCTTTTTGTCACTTCTGACCCTGCATCAGCTGCTTCTAAAATAGTCATTTAGAGGCTTAATATTAATTATGAATATTTGGATAGTGGCTCAGGGTTATTACTAGTCAGCTCTCACATTTTAGCTAACCCATTTCTACTAATCTATGCATTGTCATATGGCCTGCTGGCAAGTTGTTCCTTGGACAACTGGATGTCATCATCCAGACTTCGCCCTTCTCTTGGATTTCCCTTTTGGCTCTATCCTGCCCTGCAATAGACCAAAGTAGCTTTGTTTATCAACCAATGTGAACAACACATATTCACAGCATACAGAAAGATTATCCCACAACATTTCCCTTTTCCGGCCAAAAAAAAAGGAAAGTTTTAACTTTAACATAGCAAAATTATATATAACAAAACAGTTATCAAGTAAGAATTACAGTTAAAATATATAGTCTGTTTGTATTTGGAAAAAATTAAAGAAAATATTCTATCATCGAGCCTAACTTTGGGTGTCTAAAGTTTCATATCTAATTTATGTTTTATTTTATCATAACTATGGAAAACTATAATTATAACTATCTAATCTTTGATTTTATCAAAGACCTCAGAAGGATCTAATATTGCCTAAGTAAACAGGAAGTTTACTTAGACAACTTCCAAAATTCTAGAAATGACAGAGATATCTGGCTGCCTAGACAGTCACCCAAATTTCTTCTGTAACATTGGGGCATCCATATTTAGCCTACAGTCCTAGACTGCCTGTCAGATTTCTCATTGAAGTAGGAAATCTGAAGGACTATCTCACCTTGTTTTGGCAAATTCAGCAGTCATTTATTGTGTCCTATATGTCCAGTTTATATAGCATATTGTCAAGCAGTTCAAGCAATTGCCTGAATCCCTAGCTTTGCCATATGGAAAGCAAGCTCCATAAGGAACTTCTTCAATGTTCATCATCTTCTTGAAGCAATTATGCTGTCAGGAGCCTCTCACTGTTGAGAAAAGTCTAAGTTTTAAAAACATTTTAAATGCTATATACTGTAAACCTTTGAAGTGTTTAAAGATTACCTACCCATCTGAAATATATCTCTGTACTATCTTGAATATCTAACTAAAATGACTGTAAGCTTGACTAATATAGATAGCTATTAACTTGTATATCATAACTATACATTATATTTTTAAATAAGCTACATAAACATAATACTTTAAACAAGAGTAGAAACATACACACAGTATAACAAAAATGACCTTAAATTTGCATCAGTAAATCAAAATTCATACCAATGTAAAGTATTTTGAGATTATCATTTACTTTTTGGATTAAAGAGATTTAATAATCTTCCTTTTCTATCATTTCTGTATCATATTCACCTTCTTTCTTTAGAAAGAGAGTAAATATGACCATTAACAATTTATAACCAGCCCCCTTTAAATGAAAATAAACATTTATAAGCAATAGTTGGGAAAATTTGGCATAGTTTTCTATACTATTTCCTGCTGATTAGAGGCACTGGTAATCTTATGGGGATTCTGAGAAAATTGAGAATTAGGTGAAATCTTGAGGCTGCATTGTCTCAGCCAGTTGCCTTGAAGTTGTTCTGGATGTTGGATCTCCTGGGTCATCGTTTCCATGGAGACATCATGGGATCTTACTTGATCAAACCATATGAACCCAGAAGGAATCTACAGCTTCTCATCTTCCATGGAAACAGAAGCAGAACCTCTTATACAAAGCAACATATCCTTAGACCCAAATTTTGAATCAAGATACCTTTATGTTTGTTTAGCTTAGCAGTTCCCACAATCAAATGTCTCTCTGCTGTTAGCTCATTAATAGTCAAAGAAATCAAAGCAAACACAATAGTATATGTAATTCAGACTCTCAGTGTATTTTCCATCTTTATGTGACCTATTATAAATTTTTATTACTTTGTTTTTGTTAAAGACTTCACCTTATTACCTTTAAATTACTCTTTCAATCTATGACTGTCTCTCTCCCATCTCCTCTGTCTCAAGCCTAGGATCAATGCCTCAACATTGGCTGTTGGCTCTACCCTGATCCTTTCCAACATGGCAGAAATAGATTCACTGTCAGTTCTGGAAGTCATGTTGACACCCAATTCTAGGAATCAGTGGGTCCATGCTATCACAAAGTAGCTTGCAACCCTTCACCCCACAAACGCCAATCAAGTGCTCCATAGCATGACCTCCAAGAAAGCCTTACATGCCACCAGTACGAACCAGGAAGTCATATCTTAAAGAAGCCATGTGTCTGCTCATTGCCAGCAAACAGAGCCAATCTGAAAAAAGGGTAGCTTCCAAGAAGCCATTTCTGACTGTGTTTTTGTGTATCTAAAGCTTTTTCAGACCTTTTTTGGATGAATGTGCCTCACATTGGCACCATTTGTAACTGAAGGTTTCTCATCCCACCAGTTCCA
>NC_022031.1:22408173-22410574 GCF_000317375.1 Microtus ochrogaster | reverse complement strand
GGATGTTGGCAGTTGTTGAGAAACTTGAATTCCTTGAAATATTTTCAGAGTCAGAAACAAGATGATTCATTGATAGCAAAGTTGGCATGAGTGTGGTAGGGGCAAGCTGAACAATGAAAGGAGCCAATGTGCAGAAACCCTGATGGCCCTTTTCTCAGAAAGAATTTCACGCAAAAACAATTTGGAAGGAAAAAGAGAAAAGAAAAGTTCACTCATCATGCTTATTCTCTCTCTATGTAACCACAAAGCTCAATGGCCCTCTGCTTGCTCCCTCTGCTTCTTCTCTCTTTCCTGGCTGCTGGCAGGCACAGGCTGTGGTAACTTCTCAGGGGCAGTCATGGGCAGACCTGTTCATGAGTTAGAGGGAGACCAGGTGAAAGAGGAAAGAAGAAACTTAACATCCTTCCCACTGTCAGAGAGAACTCATGGAGTGTGTTGTGGGCAGCAATTGTCATTAAAATACATCCCTGGGTTTCATTTCCATTTTAAATTCTTTCTTCTATTATGCAGAAGGATGAGTGATATTAACATAAATACTCAATTTAAATGTAAGATAACAATGATGAGTACAATTCAAACAGCAATGTCATGAATCTATTTTAAATTAACTGCAATACTAGGTTTAAATTTCATTCAATGTATACTGTAACAGGGCTATAAATTCCTTCAGAAGATAACAATAGAGGTTTCAAATTTAAGGTTATCTCTAATCATGGCTAGCAAGCATCCAAGAGAGCAATTATGAATGAATTTGAATGATATCAAGGAAAGTTCTTTCTGATAGAAAACTTAAGGAAAAAAAATGTTTATCTTTTTCTCCAAAATCAAGAAATGGTCAAGCCTGATAGTCACAGGAGGTGATGCTCCTATGAAGTCCCATCTTAGGCACAGTGATTACTCTTCATGCATAGAAAAGGTAAAGCGATAGGGGCTGGAAAAGAGACTCAGCAGTTACAAACACTTACTATCCTTGCAGGGGATCCAAGTTTGGTTCTCAGCACCCATGTGCAACACTTCTGTCTCCATAGATAGCTTTAGTCTTGTGTTCAAACACAGACACACACACACACACACACACACACACACACACACATACAGCCATGATGGTCATAAATGATAAAGAAAAGGGATGTTGATATAGGGGGAACAAAATCAAACAGTACCCTTTTACTGGAATGATGCTAAGGTTTTCCGAGAGTCTGTCCTTATTAGAGTTACCACACACAGAATTAACCATGACACTAGATGGCAAACGTAGCCCAAGGAGAGTTAGTATGCACCCAAGAAAAGCTTAAACACGAAGTTAAGAAGAGATTGGATGGCAGCTGTCGTCTACTGCATAGTGTTCTGAATATTTAAAGTTTGTTGATGAATTATTTACTTTGTGCTTAAATGCACTATAGGTTTGCTCACATTCAATACAAAGTAAGATAGCGTTTGCTTTGAGATATTGAAAATGTTAGGCTGCAAAAGGAAGCCAAAGATCTGTGTTCTCACCATGACAACGAAACCTGGGGAAACATCGATCAGTTGAGGTAATGAAGAACAGAGGCTAGCTTAGAGAATTCACTGAACTCCTGAGAGATGAATACTCCATGGGTGAGAAGAGAATCCTAGAAATTTCCATCTCTAAGAGCAAATAGCTTACCGTCCAGACACAAGGAGAAGGGACCATGGGTGGAGGCTCTGCAGGAACAAGGACACTCTGGGCCGGAACTGGGAGGACATCCAAACATGAACAGTTGAAAAATCCTTCTATCACACCCCTAACTGTAATTTTAATTTTGTAAAGAAAACCAATCAAGAAAGGACTGGAGACCAGTGAATCCTGTGCTCATACTCTGAACCCCGCCAAAGATGAATCCAAGCTTTCACTTGCCCAAATATTAACACTATCAAAACCAGAGGTGGCACAGAGCCTCAGGGCTGGCCTCCTCATGGGAGCTCTCAATCTGGAACTCAGGCCCGGTCTGCTCTAGGAGAAATTTGAAGAAGAAAGTGAATGTTCTGGGGGTCATTCCAGTTCCCAGATTGCAATTCTCACTTGTCCCCTGTTCATTGTTGACAATGTACAGTAGGATGAGGCCAGAAATCAAGCAGGAAAAGGCACACTATGTTTAATAAATGACATTTAATAGAAATCTGGGAGCTTAGAAGACTTTATAACATTTGTGAATATACTTATAGTAAAATAAACATAATGATAAATATAAGTGATATTTTTGGAACACAATGAAGCTATTTTTCAAAAGACTAAAGTGAAGAAACTCTAGCGCACTCTAACATATCTGAAATTAAAAACATGCTACTGTTGGACAGGCTTAACAGAAAATTAGATATCCTACAAAGCATGATGTTCATGAAGACAGCAAAGTAAGTCAGAAAGAAAACCAATGCTTTC
>NC_022031.1:22357609-22405823 GCF_000317375.1 Microtus ochrogaster | reverse complement strand
AACACTCAGGTTATCTGCCATCTGTGGGTTTCTTTTCTTTCTTTCTTCTTCTTCAACAGGCATACACGATATTCATTTTATAGGGGAAAAAAGAGGGCTATTAACAAGAAGTTGACATTTTCAGATAAATGGAAGTGGGAAGAACTCGGAATATCCACACTGACAGGAAGAAAGGCAGTATCTGGTAAAATATGAATGTACTTGGGGAAGAGGGTCAGAAGTAGAAAACATTTCAGTAAGTTTGAAATATGAACCTTCTCTTCCATTAGTTTCTTTAAAAAGGAATGTAATATTGCATGCAAAAATCTGAATGTAGGGTAAGAATTTCCCAGGGCGTGGACAAGGAAAAGAAAATAAAGACAATTTGGTTTACTCAATATGCATACACAGCTCTGTGATGTTCCTATAACCTTCATGTGACAGCCCTGTAGCCTTAAAGTAAGCTATCAAATGTATGCTACCATGTAGGGAAAACAAAAGGCCTAGAATATAAAGAACTATAAGAAGTACTCAGGGCAGAGCCTCACCACACATAGCTTCTGGATGAGAATCTCCTGAGCCAGTACCAGCATGAAGGCCTCAGTGTCTCATTTAACTGTCCCGGCATCCACCAGCAACTTACCTTTTTGGGTTTATAGCATACATATTAATAGACATCAACTGTATAACAACAACATTGTGTCAGTTAATTCGATACATCAATTTCTGTGGGCTTAAAAATGCCCAGATAACTGGCAAAGTGTTATTTCTGGGTATGGCTGTAGGTAGCTCTAAAAGAGGTTAACATTTGAATGTTAAAGTAAGGATGATGCTTTTGCCAATATGAACAGGCACTACCCAACCCACTGAGAGCCCAAATAGAGCAAAAGAGAAGAAAAACAAGTTTACTATCTTCCCTGCTTGACCTAGGACATCAATCTTCTCTTTCCGTTGGACATCAGATTTTGTGATTGTGCCTTCAGATTAGATCTCAGGCCATTAGGGCTCACTCTTCCCATTCTGAAGGCTTTGAACTCAAACATGATTTTACCCTTTAGCTTTCCTGATTCTCCAGAACACAGATGGAAGCATGGAACGTCTCTGCCTTCATAACTGAATGAGACAATTCTCGTTACACAGAGAGAGAGAGAGAGAGAGAGACAGAGACAGAGACAGAGACAGAGACAGAGACATAGAGAGCATGTCTGGTGGGGGAGATCTAACCATAGCTATAACTGATGTGCTCTACCTATTGCTTCTGTATCTCTTCAGAACCACTAATAGTGAAATCAAAAAGACACCTTTTTTTGCTACTCTGTTTCCAATACACTCTGTGGTAGTATCCTGAAACTGTTACAGATTACAGTGGAGAGAGAGCAGTGAGCTAAAAGGACTAAAAGGCTCTGGTCAACATGCTGGGTTACAAGAGCATTTGGTAAATCCCAACACATTTGCTAAGTGCCCTACCTCTCAAAAAAGTAGAATAATCAAGGAAGGAAATTATAAATCAACAATTAATTATAACCACCTGGGCCCTGTGAGAAACGCAGAATCTGGCCACAGGATTCTGTCCTGCAAGTCTTTGGGATCAGAAGCTGAAATGCTGCAAAACCTTGCCTCGTTAGTGCCGTGTCCAGCCTTGATATGAGGTATGTGACCAATCATACTGTAACTAGTTATATCTTGTACAGTTGATATCCTTGGGAGGCCTGCTCATTTCTGAAGGGAAAGGAGGAATGGATCTGGAGGAGAGGGGAGGTTGGGGGAATGGAACTTGGAGGAGACAAGGGAGGGGAAACTGTGGTACTGATGTAATATATGAGCGAAAAAAAGTTAAATTTTTCAAAAAGAGAAAGAAAAAGAGGAACCTGGAGCAAAACAATCTTTAAAATCCAATGATGTCATCATTGTTAAAATTCACATTGGAGAAGGTTTTCAGGAAAAGTGTGCATTTGGCCATGGAATCTTTTTCTATTTGCTTGCACTTCCCAACAGAAGAAACTCATGAAATAACTCCAACCATCTTTTTAAAATGTACCCTACTTGGAGAAGTTCTTCTTACATTTCAATGTTTGTCTCCTAAAACTTCCTTAAGAGTCAAGAAGATCCCCATAACTTGAGAATCCAAAAGGAGAATTGGCTTAGAGCAGGATCCCAAAATACACAGTACCTCTTCCTCCCTTATCCATGAGAAAGAGTACGTGAAGTTTGGGGAAAATGTCCCAAGACACCCCACATACAGCGCATTTATGAAACTATGGATAGTAGCATGCTATATACATATCTATGCATATGATGTATATACTAAATATATGGCTTGGCATATAAAGTGTGCATATATGCATATTTTTATGTCTATACATATATAAACAGAAAACTGGAGAATCTGATATCATAGAGAAGAAGGGACACCTGCCTATGATTAAATGCACTGTAAAAGTAAGGAGGGAGAGATGAGCAGCACTGTACAGGGCTTCTTTGGGGACCTTGCCTTTTGAAAGGGACAGAAAGCATAAAGGAGTAAGGGGCAGAAGCCTTGACATGGTTAATGGCAACTGATGCTTAGTGCTTACCCTGGAGTAGTAGAAAGAGCAATGGCCTATTGGCTCTGATTTGAGCAAGCTATGGGGCTTCCAATTGTCTGTCCACTGTGCAGTGAGTCCCACACCTTTTAATCAAAGAGCTTGATTGGTTAGCTTTCTAATGTTCCTATGTTTGATTCTCATTGTTGTTTCAAATTGTGGACAAACCTATCATGTTTCTTCCCCTTCAATATTGGTCTTTTGTGGAAAGTGACAATGAAAGGGCCTGGCGGTACATGCCTGGGAGCTCTCTGCAATCGTCTATCAAAACCAAGACTCAGATAGACTGGTGCTGCATTGCCTCATTCTGCAAACCTTCTGGGAATAATTTCTTCAGGAATTCCTTCTGTTCCTCGTCCTGAGTAAGGAAGATGGATTAAGGTTCAGTTGCAGAAAAACTTTATAATAGTTAACAGAACTGAAAACCCACAAAACTAGAACTTTGGGGAAAAGCTGAAAAGTCTGCAGTGTTGTTCTTGAACTTAATAACTTGTGATATTGGCATCAATTCTTGCATTACAGATTCTTTAATGTCACCAATAGCCAAACCGCTAGTTCCACTGATTTTGTGGGACTTAGTTCAGGAATAATAAGTAACCAGACAACAAAAAATCAAGGAAAGAGATGTAGCAGAAACTGCATTGCCCAATCGTATACAGTGAGAGTTAGTACAGAAGAAGTTTAGCATGTGTTTTTGTTTTGTTTTTCCATTTATTTCGAACAGCCTTCAACTCTATACTCTTTAGCTAAGCAAAAAGTTCCTACTTTAGATGTGTCATGTCCTGTTTAAGTTCACAGAATTCAATCAAATGTTGGTGGATGACACAGTCCCTCTATAACCCTCACGAAGCCAGGCCTGCTTCTCTCTCCAAGACCAATCTCAGTAAAGATGAGCTCTTTGTCGAACCACCTCCATAATGATGTGAATCCTCTAAGATCTACGATACAATGTGGTTTTATTGACATAATTACTAAATAATATTTTAAGGCCTTCTAACACTTTGCTGGGAATGAATTTAAAACAGAAAGCCTGACCATCAGAACCTCAAGAAAAAGGGTAGCGAGCAATGGAGCAGGGGATTACAGAACAGTGATTGGTTCAGTGTGGTAGCTGCTTGCCCCATCCACCATTAGTTTGAGGTTTTAGTGTTTCTCTAAAAGACAGTGAACTGCTCCTTGCTAGGTTGGATTGTTATGATCAGCTGGACGCCCAGTGTCCTGAGTCTTACTCAATACTTCCGTACTTGATTAAACCCTTTAAGCATTTATGTTTGTAATTCTCCTCTCTAGTCAAAACTTTAAAACTAGGGAAGGAATTAGGAATAATCTAATTCAATGAATTCACAGATGCTGGTGAGCCAACAAGGGTTATGAACTTTATAGAATGTTTTCCCTTCACAAGAATCAGTTATCTATATCACCATGATATCATAAAATAAAGGTTATTTTTACAAAAAAAGAAAATATCTATTTCCAAGAAAGCCAGCTTAGCAATCTTCCAGTAACAAATATATAATGATGTTAGCTGTAACATCATCTTTTCCAGTTTTTTTAATTTGTCACTGACCAATGAAAACTTCCTTGCAGACTGACGCTGGCACTCAGACTAGTGTCTGGAAGCCATTGACCTGGTTCAACTTTCCATTTTTAAAATGATTCTAGCTTCCCATGATGTTTCCAAAGCTGCCCAGCTGCTGAAAGCCAAAACAGGCTAGCTCCGGACTTTTCTTTGCCAAGACGAAGATTCTTTTATTTAATGGCCTTCTAGGAAGAGCTAGAAGGCATTGTGCGGTTGGGCCTTTTCTGGGGCCAGACAAAGACAAGTCAGATTCTGGCTTAGCTGTGTAACCTTAGGCAATGCTGATAAACTTCTCCAAACCCCCAGCTTTGTATCCCTCATCCTCCCAGAACGAAAGCCCCTGCTTTAGACCTGTAATGTCCTGCCTAAAGTCACAGAATTTGATCAAATGCTGGCGGAAGACACAGTCCCTTTACAACCCTCGCGAAGCCAGGCCTGCTTCTCCCGCCAGTGCCAGCCCAGAAAATAAAGAATGAAGTGCAGAAAACAATCTGGCAGCCAAAAAGTTAATTGAAAAACAAATTTGGTCTTTACTGTCACCTCATGCAAATGCCAGGAAAAATCATAAACCACAGTAAATCTTGTCAAAATCCTCCTTCTCCCTCGATGCCCCTCCTTTGCCGTTGCCTGCATAGCCTTCCACAACAGAGATGCATGCCTGTTGCAGGCTCTCCAACCCCACCCAGGTTAGTCAGACAACCTTCCCAGTTCATCGCCCTCTCCCCTCTTGGTCTCGGTGCCTCCTTTCTCGATGAGTAATGCTCTCCATCTGTGCTATAAATCCCATTAGCCTCCTTCCTTCCCCTTATTCCTTACTCTGATTTGCATAATGAGGCTAAGATCTGGAGTCCTTAAAAGTCTCTGGGAAAAGATGTAGATAGATGTGCCTTAACAGTGGGTATCCTTGTCATAGGCCTTTATTGTACATTTATGCTGCAAAAGATTCTGTGCTCTCAAATGCCTTTGAACTCCTCCCATGCAGAGGGTATTATTATTTGTACGAGCAGGTCCATACCCTGTTTCAGAGCAGATTTGTATTTGATAATATCTTCAACAGCAATAATTTATCAATAATATTCTGTGAGGACTTGCAGCATGGAATGTTGTTTTTTGTCGCAAATTTATAGTGTTTTTAATGTTCTAGGTACTAGAAAATGGAATTACCAATTCCAATGGTATATAAGTAACTAGATTGCATAGTCTTTGGGTCTTGTTAATTTGGGTGCTTTTTTATTTCCAATGTTTTTGTAATAAAGTTAAAAAAGAGAAATGAATAAGACTGAAAGATCCTTGTACTCATGGAGATCCTCAGTATAGGTCTGGTGGAGACAAACAGAAAAAAACATTTAAACAAAGGAGTTGGAGAAGACAGAGAAACCTATGAGCACTTACACGAAGAGAAGTGGTATAAAGGAATGGGAAAACAAGGATATCGTATCTGACAGAGATGGGTAGTCTAGTAGACAGGGAAGAATCCACGAAGAGAAGTACATTTGGGGTCAGATCATTTGAGCAGTCTCAAGAACAAACATTCTAAGGCAGGAGAAAGGGACATTTCTGGGGGAGACAAGCTTAGTTTGCTCGTAAAACAGAAAGAACTTGAGTACACAAAGAGGTCAAGTGGTCTGGTGGTGAACATACACTCAAGGATGCCACTCAGATACAATGGGACACAGAGAGGAGTTTGAGCTTATTACTAGGCTCCTGGACCACAGCTTTAATCAGGGAGAAATAGGATCTGATTTTTCCTATACACTTCAATTTGGTTGATCTATGAAATAAAACCATTTAAGGAGGGATGCTAAAGTGCATATTACTAGAGGCAAAAAGAAATAAAGGAACTGTATGAAGGCCTCCTAAACAAGGGTAAGTAATAGCAGTAAAGATGAGGAGAGACAAACACACTCAGAACCTATGTCTAGGTAGATCATATAAAGCTCACCAAGGAACTGGACGTGCAGATAAGGAAATATGAAAGCTAAGCCATGATTGTCTGCATTTGGTGACTAGCAACAATCGGACCTTCTGAGATAGAAAAGACTGCTCGAGTATACAGAAAAGTTGGCAGAGTCAAAGTTCTGATCTACCTGTGTGAAATTTGAGATGTATGGACAGGCTGGTGGTGTCAAGAATGGCACCTGTATATCTACATCACTATGCTTTGTGTGTGTATGTGTGTGTGTGTGTGTGTGTGTGTGTGTGTGTATGTGATTATAGAGGCCAGAGGTCAACATCAAGTACCTTCCTCAGTCTTTCTCCACCATGTATTTTTAAGCAGAGTGCCTCAGTGGGTCTGAAATTTACCAGTGTCACCAGGCTAACTGGCCAGTAGGTCCTAGAGAATGCTGTCCCTGCCTCCTTGGTACCGAGATTACAGACACAAACCACAGCACCTGGTTTTTGATATGGGTGCCGGGGATCCAAACTCAGGTCCTCGTGCTTGTGTGGCAGAACTTTACCAGGTGTGTGAACTCCCCAGGCCATTTTTCTGTCTAAGATGCCTTTCTCCTCTTCTTCAGCAACTCCCTGCTCACCGTTCAAGAAGCAACTCATAGGCATTTCTCTGGCCCATGAGTTTCTCTTTCTCAAGTGTCCGTCCAGCACACGAGGAGGAAGGTGAAAGTTTCCAATGCTGTGAGGATGTAAAGATGAGCAGGGCGCAGTGATTAAAGCGGCAGGTGTGAGAGTGAATAAGCCACAGTTGTGACTCACTGGATCTTGGCACAACCGTGTGAAAGATGGTGCTGTTCACACGGCTGTCTAGACGGCTAGGGGATAATGAGCTCCCAGAGTTTGAAGGAAGAATCACAGATACCAGTTTTATGATGTTGACTTTGAGGTGTGTGTAGGGCATCGTACCAGGAATGAAAGCGAGCAGCTAGCCACCAGGGTCTGCCCAGACCGGGGTTGTTGTTAACGGTGCGATATTGAGAGATGTCCGTTACACCGATCACGATAGGAGTGAGGCAGGAATAACAATTTGTAAGAGCTCACTTAGACCAAGATTTGAAATAGAGTAAGGGCCAAGTATTGAAAAGCCCCAGTGTGTAAAGTTTGACTAAAAGACAATAAGTCTGAAAGCTGATGGAGGAAAGAGCATCCAGGGAAGCGGGTTGGGGGGCAGGAAATATTGGGGCATGGAGACCAAGAGAAGAACTTTGTTGAAGGCAGGTTTGATCATCAGTGGGCAGTGCTGTGGAGAAGCACCCCTGAATCATCCAAGTCTGTTGTTCTGCCAGCGGGTAATATGGCCTGGAGGCCCTTCCTCTAGACCGCCAGAGCCAATTGTGCACATTCTCCCTTTGCTCATATTCTGTGCTGTCGTGCACATAGGCTGGATGGGCCGTGGTAGGAGGAGTCCCACTGTGGGAACCAGCAAACACCACAAACCAGGCTCCTTCCTATTTTTCACCAAAAAAGGTCTAGCTGTGAAAGGTTGATCAGGACATCATGAACTATTGCCAGAAGATTCCATTTCTCAGACACTGGAATTTATATGAACTGGGATGGGTCATGAGCAGTACGTGTGTGTGTGTGTGTGTGTGTGTGTGTGTGTGTGTGTTTGTCTATATACAAGTGAATGAAGACAGATGAACACACAAGCACACATATGAAGGTCATAGGACAGTTTTCAAGAGTTCTTTCTTTCCTTCCATTCTGCTTTGGAGGCAGGGTCTCTCGTGCTTGTTTCTGCTGCTGGGCAGCAAGAGCAGCTGCTAGCAGATTCTCATTTCTCATCTCACCCACGGGGTGCTGGGCTAACAAAACCACCACATCTGACTTTTTCAGTGAGTTCTGGGGATCAACGTCAGGAAACTCAGGTCACCATGCTTGCCACTGAGCCATCATTCTGAACCCCATGTGGTACTTTTACATGTTCCCTGACTGTTAGTAATGCAAGTGGGTTAAAGAATAAAATAACCATGTATTTGTGGATGAGAGAAACATTGATGCCTAGGAAGCAATAAATAAAAACAATCTGTAGAAGATAGTCCAGGATTCCTGCTAAGCTAGGAGTTGTACAGATCTGAGAGCAGACATGGTATTAAGATCAAAGTTAGGTCAAGGAGAAACAGGAAGCAAGTGGGATGGGTTCAGGCAGACATGGTTTAGAATCACTTCACTAGTCTTGTTTCCACAGACAGGAGCCTGGAAAAGAACCAAATGCACAGATGAGAACTCAGCTGAGCACAGACATCTGAGAGTAGTGCCTCAAAAGCCAGGTCTCCCTGTGCTTTGGAGGAGCTAATGAATTCTGCTCCTGTAGGTGAATCTCTTGTGGCATACACTTGGAAGAGAATGTCTTTCCATCAGGCAGGTGTGACCTGCAGCTCCATCTCTATCTGAATCTCCCGTTGGTTACACCTGGAAGAGCACATCTGTCTGTCAGACAATACGAGCTTCTTGCAAATCAACACCATGTCTATGTGTGGCATAGGTGATCAAAATCATTCCAGCAGTAGATCTGCGGTGTCACTGAAGACCTTAAATACTCATTATTCTTACCTCTTCCATTACTGAATCACATTTTTCCTTAACGCTTGTCATATAAATTAAAAGGAACAAACGACTAATAATGTGGGCCAAAAATGAACATAGCTAACATATCAGATAAAAGGACCCACAGTATAATCAATTTCTCTTAGATTTTTAACCCTATCATATGCTGCTGGGTTTTGTAGATATAAACACATTTCTTTCCCCAATGTGGTACAGACTATAAGCACAGCCCTCAGACTTGTGATGTGGGAGTGTCATATATCAATCTGTTGATTTCATTGGTTAAGCAATAAAGAAACTGCTTGGCCCTAATAGGTTAAAACATAGGTGGGAGGAGTAAACAGAACAGAATGCTGGGAGGAAGAGGAAGTGAGCTCAGAGACGCCATGCTCCTCTCTCCCAGTCAGACGCAATTCAGCTCCAACCCAGGATGGACGTAGGCTAGAATCTTCCTGGTAAGCGCACCTTGGGGTGCTACACACATGATTGGAAATGGGCTAGTCCAGGTGCGAGAGTTAGCTGAGAAGAGGCTAGATATAATGGGCCAAGCAGTGTTTAAAAGAATACAATTTGTGTGTTGTTATTTCAGGGCATAAGCTAGCCAGGAGGCCGGGGTGCTGGGGACACAGCCCCGCCGCTCATATTACAACAGACTTGCATGACAGACTTGGATTATATCAGCCTTGGATTTAATATCCTTGATTGAAGCACAACTGTTTGGGAAATTTTTGGTTTGCCTGGCTGTAATTAGGATAGCTTTGTGGGCTGAGGACCTGTCTTCCAGCCTTTGATTGGATTCATCCAATGCATCTTGAAGATGCCTAGAACTTTCCCTGCATCTGTAATGACACTCACAAACCCTTGAAGATCCCTGTGATATCTGGCCAAAGGGCTGATAAGTTGCTGCAGAAAAGCTTCCAGATTAAGATTAGGTTGGAAGAAATTGTTTCCTGTCACCCAACTGGCATGCAGTTTTTTCTCTTCAACCTCTCTAGCTGCTTCATTATTGAGAACAACACCAAGTCTTTCTAATGTACTCAAAATAGGTCCCCAAGGCCTGTGTTTGTGTTCTTGGAAATATGCCTTAGCAGCATTCAGCATCGATGTTGCAGGTTCTGCCATGACTGTCAAATGTTAACACTTGAAAATCAACTGTGCAATACCAGAGACAAGTTGATCAGTCCATTGCGTCAAGTTTTTATATTTTGGTTGGGGGCCCTTTGTCTGGAATACGGCTCTAAAGTTCAGCTACCTCAGTGGCTAATGGATCAAGATAATAGTTCTGCTTGATGACACCTTGAGGCACAGATTGCAAAGGGACTTCAAGTGAGTCAAGCCTTTCAAAGACTGAGGAGGGTCACTGTCTGATCACATCCTAGGTGACTTAGGAGATTGCTCAGTTGACCACGTCAAAGTGATTCTGTCAGTTAACTGATTGTTGTAGCTCGTGTTTGGTGATGACAGGAGATTCTGAGGAGTGGGTTTTAAGGTACATTTTCTCAGTGTTTTCTGACTGTAGAGTCATCCCCAAGGGTAATGAGCTAAAGCTAAATGTGGGATTCAACTTTGCCTTTAAGGATGCCCTGGGTGCTCTGCACCTAGATGCTTTCATTCCCAGAGAAGCAAGGTTACTCATCAGAAAAGGAAGATAGAAACATTGTGTATCTGATAGATGGATTTTGTTTAGGAATTGAACTCAACACGGGAACTTTCCTTAATGTTCTTCACCTGTTTTTACTAATCACACATAAAATTATATTACCACTCGTAGGAAAACATAAGGAGCTGTTGAATTAATGTGCAAAAGGTGGTGGTGGTGATTCTCCAGTGTGGGAAGACACAGCTTTGTATAGCTTGCCAACTGGACCTTCATCGACTCATCCTCTCATGAGTGTCTATGGTCAGGACTGGAGAATGCCAGGTGCATAGTCTCATACACTTAAGGCATTCGTTCTGTTCACAGCTTCTCCACGCAGGAAGCCTTGGCCTACTGCCAAGTTATCTGCTCCTAGTAGCAAGTTCTCCCTAGAGACCAAATAGTTGCAATCTCATGGAGAGGTTAGAATTTCACTGTGATTAGTCAGGAGGCCAAGGATTTAATCTTTGTTAAGCAATAGGGCTCCCAGTAACAACGTACCCACATCATTTAAGAGATCTTTTGACTCCTTAAGATGTGAAAGCAGGCACCCTGTGTTACTTCTGCCATTTTCCTTCTCAACAATTATAGATGTTGGTCTGTCCTGCACTGGACCAATGGCCTCTGGGATAGGCTGAATGTATGATTCTCTTCTTCACTATTGGGCGTGGCACATCAGACTGGATTGTCTTAGTCTTCCAGCTTTGCCATCTCCTTAGATTCACTAAATAGTCATCAATTTTTACTTGAGGATTCACTGTAAAATAACCTTGTTTCAATCTCAGTGTCTCTCTTGACCCCTGGGTGTCTTGGCCCTTCTGCTGCTTCTGCTCTTCAAAAGAGAAGAGGCACATGGTGGCCAGTCCCATATGGGCCACTCTATCACCAGAACTATTGCTGATGCTGTAAAGGGGTAGGAAGTGTTTCAGTCCATTTATGTACTGACTCTTTACCCTATATCCACCCTGCATCTCTTCCTGCTCCATGATGGAGTTTTCTCACTCAGTTAATCGGTTTCTGGGCATACCTTCTTACTGTCATTGTTCTCAACTGATGCCCCCCCCCCTTATTGAAGAAAATTTCAACAAAAATTATTATTCTTCAGCCAGACCCTTGTAGCTGTGAATCACTCATCTATATTAAAAATCCTATAGTTCCAAATTCAACTTGATAAGCAGCCTTCTTAAGAGAATGACTTTACACTTGACAACAGCTAATGTGGTCTGGTCTACAGATAATGCGCCAAAGGCAATGACTGACAGTCATAGAAATTGTCCATGGTCAGTCTGTGAGACTCTGAGTAAACCCACACATAGTCAGTCAAAGGAAACGTACATCTCATGCCATTACACACTTTTCACACAGTATCCAAATATAAGCATTTTCTTCATTCTGGCAAATGCATTTGCATCCTTCCATCTTTACTAGGAATTATATTTCTCACTGTCCACAAGCCTAGAGTCCTGGCTCATCTGCGGCTCATGCCATCATGGTGTCCTCAGCATCTATACCAGCCTGTCGGTGCAGGGCGTGATAGATTAAGAAAAACTTGATTAGAAAGCAATGTCTAAGAGTCTGGCAAGAGATTCTAATGGTAATAGCAGACATCCAAGAAAGGATGCTGATGCCTTGATTCTCAAAATGTTGGTGTGTCTTTTCTACTTGTACGCAGATACTTTCCCCAGTAACGAGCTTTGGTAAGAATAAACTTAGGCCAGGAACGCTAATGTTAGTTTTTTAGAGTCAGTACAGTGAGACTCCTTACAACTGGGCAACCCAGCATGTTCACAGTATTTTGTAAAACAAACAAAAAAAAAAGATAAGAAAGAAAGGAAAAAGAAAAGAAAAAGCTGTTGAAGATTTACAGGAAGCCTGTCAATCACAACCAGCTGCCATCAAATAATCTTTGAAGGCACTACTATTCATATCTCTGCAACAGTGAAAGAAGCAGATTGGAGTAACATAAAATGATTGCATATACCATCAGTTGCAATCCCTGATTCAAAACAAAATACAATATATTTAGTACACATTATACTATATCACACTGTAGCCTCTAACTCTTTCATGTCCAGAGCATGAACCGTCTTGGTCCTGGGAAGAATAAGTCATTATGATCTCTACTTCTCAGCGCTGCATTTAAGGCAGAGTGCATTATGACCAGATGTTTGACTTCATCTTAACTTTCCTCTGAATCACATTTTCTTTCTCTTAAAGTAACAATACTTCTTATTTATTTGTAAATAAATATCTCTGGCATTTATGTTTTCCACACAGTACTTGGATTTTGCCATAGGAGATAATAATTTTAAGGTAAATATAGTTGTGTATTTTTATCTTGAATAAATAAGATGAGAAGATGAATTGGTTGATCTACCCCCGATTAGTGTATCCTACAAAATCAAACATATCCTACATTACAGGTTTCTTTTCTAGATTTTTATCAATATTTTTATTAATTTTTTGTTTTTTTGATTTTTTTATTTTTATCAATATTTAATAATAAAATAAATATATCGTTTTCCTAACCCTCACCAAAGCTATAAAACAGTGGTAAGACTGGCTCAAATGTTGCTTGTTGTCATAAGTTGCTTTTGCTATATTTTTTGTACAAAAGAAAGAAAGGGAGCTCTTTGTGGGGGTGGCATGCCTATGGGATTTCTCTGATTGTTGGACAGGAACTAAGTTTAACTTCTTTCTTGGACTGATGAAATGTAGATTTCTCCATGCTGGTCTAACAATGGACTCTGTCCTCAGAATTTAATAGTCCTCAGAGAGGATCTGAGAAGAATTGTGTTGCTTCCCTATATTCTGTGTTGTTTTGCTTTGTAAACCTTTGAGGAAAAGTGTCTATGCCTCAGCCAGATTTTGTTGGATGTTTCTCAGCCTTTCCTTTCATTATCATTCCCCCAAGGAGAAAAAAAAAATTCTTTTAATCAATGAATTTAAATTAAATTATTTAAATTATTTAATGAATTAAAATTTAAATTAAATTTGTCCCTAATGAGAGAAACTAAATGCAAATGAACAAGATATTGTTGGGTAGCGTTGCACTTCCATGGGCTACAAAGTGCTGTAATGTCTCAGATTCTTCTCATTTCCCTATCCAAGAGCCAATTTTCAACCCTTTAGGAGGATTAAGGCCTAGGTAACCATTTAAGCTAAAACAAAATGAGGAAAACTGGTGCCTTAAAGAAGAAGCTTCTGAACAAAGTCCAAACTCACTGAGGCACAGCGGGCCTTCTCGTTTCCAAACTCTTCCTCAAGTCATCTTTACTCTCTGCTTCCCTTGGGGTGAGAACAAAGTCACCCAAATGATGACACATACGCACAAATGCTTCAGTACAAGAAATGCTCGTAAGTGTGCACCTCCTAGTCCCATCTGCTGGCAAGGAAAATGGTCTCAGCGGTCTTCCCAAATGCTCGTGGCCAAGGGACCCCTCTAGGGAACTAGCTGAAGTACAGACTCTTGGAGATTTTGATTCTGAATTCTAGTTCTCAATTTCCTTTCCTAGTTCCTCATTCATGAAGTTCTTTCTATTAATGCTTCTTTGCAGATAGGACAAGACTAATGGTGACCTATGTTCTAGACCATCAAAAGACCTTCTGCCCCTGGGTTTGAAGCAAGTATCACATAGAATAACCGGGAGACTGCTTGTTGATGAAAACAAACACGATTTCGTCACTGAGAATTCAATTAAATCAAGCACATTCTAAAATATGTGTTATTCTCAGCACTCAAGTTATCAGGGTGCAGGGAGAGAACTGGAGGGTATAGGAAAGTGCAGAAAAGATATGAGGGTGCTTGTGTTGTCCCCTTTTCGGGGTGATTTGCAATAGAGACAGGGGCATTGCTAGAGGTGGGAGGGAGAAGTAGTATCCAAAAGAACTTCTTCTGACTAGCTGAGATAATCCTGAGTGAAGGAACCGGACTCTGTGTCTCACTTGTGAGCTGTTCTTCACAAACTCTGCCTCAAATGTGCTGTTGTCAGAGGAAGGGAAGGGAGACAGGGACATAAACAAGCTTACCTATGAGAACCTGAGCCAAGGCCATGCCCGAATTCTCCCAGGTAGGTAGAATTGTGTTCAAAGGAGAAAAATAATTCAGCCTATAGCAAAGCTGACTTGATGTGACCCAGCGGGGCAGTGTAGATGCGGGGACCTGTCTAGTACGAGTCTAGAATGTACCTCCTATGCCTCCAGTTGCATAGCAACCATGCTACATAGTGGATGGAACGAGCTACAGTCTGGCCACAGCTGCTCACTGGAAGCCACAGCAACTGCTCAGAACTAACCATGGCTGGGAAGGGAGGCCAGCCTTGTCACATTTCCCTCTTTCCCGATTCCCCCCACACTTGGATTTAAGGCCCAGACCCAGTAGACTCCCAAGGAAGAAGAAACTTGACACTCAACTGTGGGTGTTCCAAGAACCTAACTTGACTGGGGCTGGACCTGTGCCACAGCAGATTCATAGACTAGGAGTCACTAGTGACAAAAGTCACTCAAATTTAATACAGAAATGTACAATTGTTAAAGGCTTTTCAGTGACAGCAGGTCCAGAAGCGAATTTTCTAGTACAAAACATAAGGCCTGTTCTTGAAAAATCCTGTTTGTATTGGCTGAAATCATACATGTTGTATTCTCTTGGCATCTAGCAGTAATGTGCAGAATTCAAGCACTACATTGATTTATAATAAAAATCCGTAAAATGCACATTTCTAAACAAAGTTTCAATGAACTCAATTATGTTAACTTTACTTTTTCTAAAAAAAAAATATGAAAGGGAAATCATTTCAGTATAGTGCTGAATTATGTAGAGAACGGCTTATGAAGCAGAACTGCACCAGGGAAAGAATGTTGTGGTCTTAGGGCTGAATAGCATGAGGTCTCTGTCCCTACGATCTAGAGAACCAGCTGATGGGGAAAATAAAGCATAATGCAAGCTTGTCAAGGCAATCAGATCCTATAGGACCAGGCCGGAGCAAGAGGCCGACCAGGAAACACAGCAAGCTGTGAAGGCCAGCACCCCAGCCTGTCTCCACTTCCTCCTCAAACACGTGGTTTTCTTTCTTAGGATTTCAAAACACTGTATCTCTACATTTTTGATTGATAGTTCTTTTATTTTAGTTGGCATTACTATTGCTGTGATGAAATACCTTGACCAAAGCAACGCAGGGAGAAAGGGGTTTATTTCCCTCACAATTCCGTGAGGGCAGGAACTCAAAAGGGGCAGGAACCTGGAGGCAGGAGCTGATACAGAGAGGACATGGAGGGGAACTGCTTACCGGCTTACTTCTCATGATCAGCCTGCTTTTCTTTTATTTTTTTTAATTATCTTTTATTTTAGAAAAAAGAAAACAAACTATCTTTTTTCATTTTACATACCAATGCCCATTTCCATTGCCTCTCCTCCTCTCATTCCCTCCTCCTTCTGTTCTAATCCAAGCCCCCATCCATTCCCCAGAGAGGGGAAGACACTTTGCTTTGGGGAAGAACCAAGACCCTCCCCACTGTATCCAGCCTAAGAAAGGTATCCATCCAAAGAGAATGGTTCCAAAAAGCCAGTACAAGCAGTAGGGACAAATCCTAGTGCCACTGCCAGTGGCCCCACAGTCTGCCCCAGCCATACAACTGTCATCTACACTCAGAGGGTCTAGCTTGGTCCTCTGCTGGTTCCTTCCTTGTCCAGCTGGAGTTATGGAATCCGGAATAAGCAGTTCAGGGGTAGGATAACCCCCATGTGCTATGCCCTTTCCAATCTATCAGTAATTAAGAAAAATGCCTTAAAGGCTTGTCTACAGCCAGATCTTATGGAGGAGTTATTTTAATTGAGGTTCCCTCCTCTCTTAAGATTCTGTATCAGGTTGACACAAAACTGTTCATCACATCTTGCTACTCAGTTTTAATACATTATTTATTTTTCGCATTTTTCTATTTTCTTTTACATAGGATGGCTCCCCCACCATCTCCTCTTCAAGTGCATATTTAATTAAAACAATTACGTAATTTCCCCCATCCCTCTCTTCCCTGCAGCCACTCCCAGCTACCCTTCATCACACCCTTGATCACACTCTTGATGTCCCTACTCTAAAATTATTGTTATACATAAATACATGTGTATGCAATTATGTGTCTGTTGACACTGCCTGGTTTTACTATATTAAGTAAAATGGCAGTGAATGTCTTCTGAACTCATATGAAGACATCTAACTCAATAGAGAGGTAATTTTCTTCTCTAAGTCTCTGCATTTCAAGTTTAGGTAAACATACCAAGTCCCCTTTCTGAAAAGTCTTCCCATTTCATATTTCTAGGAACCATTTGAGGCTGCCTTCTGCCCATTCTCAAACTTTTGCATGTTTGTCTGGCACACACATATTCATATTGTATTACTGTTTAAGTTTTCTTTTTCCTATGTGTAGTTTATGTGGTGTAATTTAAATGTACTGATGACTGTTTTGTCTCATTCGTCCAGTGCTGTAGAACTAACAGTGGTGAATGTGTGTGTTGCCGTAGTAACACACCGCTTAGCTTTCACACATCAAAAATTTGAATTTCGTGAAAGATCTGAACAAATTCCATTAAGACACAACTGATGGACCCTTTGCACTCTCCGCCCTCATAGTTGCACTAACATTCAGGCTGAAACTTTGTGGTTAGGAGACATTAACCCTATTTTCTCTTTTCTCCTTGATTCTACTATTTTAAAAAAAAATGGATGTTAGACCTTGGGTAAAGACCCCATATGTCCTCATGCACTTCATGTAATTTTTCTATCCTTCTCTTTGTATGTTCTCAGTGCAACAACTTTATCTACCAGATTCATGATCTGTTATTATTTCTGTTCATTCTGCTTTTAGTCCTTTTTTATTTTTCTAAATTTCATAGATAAAATTTGAATTTTTGAGAACCCCTGCTTTCTGATAATGGCTCTCTCACAGCTCTGTGCTGTGTTGTCTTTTAAGGATCCTGGTGAGGACAGGCTTCACATTTCTTATGTTCTTTGAACTATCCCTGCTGTCAGTCACTGCTAGTTCTGTTGTTTTTTGTCCTGTTTTGTTTTGTTTTGTTCAGTTGCTCTATTTCCATCAAGTATTCTTGCTCTTGATTGCCCATTCATTTTATGAGTGGTGTGCTAGCTAAACTAACACACAGAACTCAAGCACCTTCTCTAGCTGCACTACTTAGATTTTTGTCAACTTGACACAAGCTGGGGACATCTGGGAAGAGGGAAAACAAACTGAAAATTTTTGTCCATTAGACTGGTATTTTGACAAATCTACAGGAGCCCTTTCTTGAGTAATGATTGATCTGGAAGGGCCCAACCCACTCTGGATGGATGCCATGCCATCCCTGGGCAAGAGGTCCTGAAAGATGTAAGAAGGTTAGTTGCATGTGAGCCTGCACAAGGCCAGCTATAAGCATTCATCTATGGTCTCTGCTTCAGTTCTTGCCTCGAGGTTCCCACTGCAATTCCTTCCCTGACTTTCTTCAGTGATGGCTTATGATGAGGAAATACATGTAAGCCAAACCAACCCTTTCCTCCCTAAGTTGGTGTCATGGAACTTTAACACAGTAATTGAAAGCAAGCTAAAACATGGTCTCTATTTTATCCCTCAACTGTTAGAGGAGGCAGAAGAGTCCTCAGACAGCCTGTCTGTTCCACAACCACATTCTCCAAACCCTACTTTACTGATGGTGATATAAGTACATCAGTGGCTCAAGGGTATTCGTGATTTCTGCTTATCAAACACTGGCTATGAAGTGAATCATTTTTTAAAAAAATAGTCTTTGAAGAGATAGAGTACAGTAATAGATTAAAAGGAGTAAAGAAAAATAAGCCACATAAAGATGGAAAGTAGCAGAAGGAGAGAGAGCACGAGCAAGGAACTCAGGCCCACGAGGGGTGCACCCACACACTGAAACAATGGGGATGTTCTATCTGGAACTCACCAAGGCCAGCTGCCCCAGGTCTGAAAAAGCATGGGATAAAACCAGACTCACTAAACATACCAGACAATGAAGACTACTGAGAACTCAAGAACAATGGCACGGGGTTTTGATCCTACTGCACGCATTGACTTTGTGGGAGCCTAGGCAGTTTGGATGCTCACCTTACTAGACCTGGATGGAGGTGGGTGGTCCTTGGACTTCCCACAGGGCAGGGAACCCTGATTGCTCTATGGGATGACAAGGGAGGGGAACTTGATTGGGGGAGGGGGAGGGAAATGGGAGGAGGTGGTAGGGAAGAGACAGAAATCTTTAATAAATAAATAAAGATGGAAAGTACACAGTGAGTTTAGATTATTTATATTATTGTGTTTTCTTGGAATTTTTTGACTGCAGAGAGACACTTGATTTGGGGGACTGCTAAGCTAAACCAACACAGATATTTTAAAGGTATCTTGACTTCAAAATTTGAATCAAAGGATATGTTGCTTTGGAAAAGAGGTTCTGCTTTTGTCTTCACAGAAGAAGAAAACCTATGGATTTTTTCCAAACTAATGTACTTTGATGGGCCAAGATACTCCCCCACAAAGGTCACCATGAATACCTCAAAAAATACTTCACCCAACAAAAAGCAGAAAGCAGTTTGGAGAAAACTATGCCCATATTCCCAAATATTTTTAATAAATGTTTGCTTACAAGTAAAGGGGGATATGATATAGAGATGAATACTTTGCACAGGTATGGATATTGGTCTATTGATACAAATTTAAGGTCAATTTTGTTATTTGTATATTTCTTATCTTGATTACGGTATTGTGTTTGTACAACTCATTTAAAAATATAATGTATATTTAAGAAATGCAGGTTAATAGACAGTCATCTATAATAGTCAAGCTTGTAGTCAGGTTAGTTAGGTTTTCTCGATGTACAGAGATATATTTCATATGAATAGGGATTCTTCAGTTTTTCAAAGATCTGCAGAATATGGTGTTAAAGATATTTAAGAACTTAGGATTTTTCATGACAAGAGACACATCTGCTCCTGGTAGTATTAATTACTTCAAGAGGATGATGGACACTGAAGAGACTCTTTATGGTATTTGCTAGTCATTTTGGCAAGAAACTACCCTTACCTGGACTGCTTGATGTTACACTGTATGAACTGGACACACAGGACACACAGGACCCACAGGACCCACAGAGAAATGACTGAAACAGTTGCCTAAAGAAGGTCAGACAATCCTTCAGGGTTCCTGCTTCATGAGAGAGTCTGCCAGACATTCTGCAGGACAAGAAAAACGTGACTGATAAACTACCAATATAGCCAAAACTGTCTTTGAAATTTCCTGCTTCATGGAAAAGTCTGCTGGATACTATAGGCCTGTAGGCTGAAGATGGATACTCCATGATACAGAAGAATGCTGGGTGACTGTCCAGACAGCGAGATGTCTCTGTCATTTCTAGAGTTTTGGAAGTTGCTTACAGTGTGCTTCCTGCTTATGTAGGTAATATATTCTCCTTGGGTCTTTGATGGAGTTGAAGAATATATATATATAAGTTTTCCTTAGTTTTGATAAAAGATAAAGTAGATATAAATATTATAACTGTAATTCTTGCTTGATACCTGTTTTGTATATGTAATTTTACTACGTTAAAATTAAAACCTTCCTTTTCATTTAGATAGAAAAGGGGAGGTGATGTGGGATCCCCCCTCTGTATACTGTGATTACCATTGATTAATAAAGAAATTTCTTTGGACCTATAGCAGGGCAGAACAGAATTAAGTGGGAAAAACTAAACTGAATACTAGGAGAAAGAAAGCAGAGTCTGGAGAATCCATGTAGCCTCCTCTGGGAACAGACATGGGCCAGAACCTTGCCAGTAATCCACACCACGTGGTGATACACAGATTAATGGAGATGGGTTAGTTTAGGATATAAGAGTAAGCTAGAAATATGCTTGAGCTGTTGACCAAACAGTATGGCAAATCATATGGTTTCTGTGTGATTATTTTGTGGTCTGGGCAGCCAGGAACAAATAAGCTGGCTCCTACAACAGTCTAGACTTCCCACAGTTTAAGAGATAGAAATAGCCAACCCAGAAATCATAAGTTCAGAGGAGCTGTCTTCTTAGTTTCTGTTCCCGCGGCACCCTCTGCTTACACGGATTTTATCCCTACTGTTTTTGGTACTTCGGGATCTTCTCTGGTACTCCTCCTGCTATCAGCTCTGTGACATGTCTATATCCTTTCAGTCACCATCACGGATTAATGCAGAAAAGAAGGAGGTGGCTGTAAACACAGTTCACTCTCCAGAGCAATACTCCTTCTCAGCAAGTCACTCTTCTGAGCAAGCACAGTCTCTCAGCACCCCCTCACCTCAGGTCCAAGCGATAGGCTTAAGAAAGAAACCCTCAACCCCACTGCTCAATGTCTACATATTCGTGCCCTTTTTTAAAATGTCTGGTAGTTACATGATATAATATTACTTTACCATTTCTCTTTAAACTTTCTCATTCACATTAATACAAACAAGGATCCTGGATCCTCTGAGGTTCATGGATTTAAAAAAAAAAAAAAAAAAAAAGCAGAGTCCAGCAGCCAGTAATGAGCTGTGCACATTTGGGCGGGTGCCTCTCTGGATTATGTGATTGCTTCCTCCACCCTCGTCATTGCATAAAATAGGTTAATTAACAGGCCAACTTCAGCCTTACTAAATTTATTATGAATTATATGTTCAGGGATGTTGGTAAAAGGCCAACCCTGGCATCGCCTTAACTAGTAATTATTGTGTTTTATTGTTGTGGACCTATAATGCATTAACACGCCAGGATTCAGCTTTATTAGAATGCGCGTGGCTCCTCAGTTCCATGCATATTTATTATGTGAAAGAATGGGATTCTTCTTCTCCAGCCTTCACTAATTTAAAAGAAGATATCCTCAATGAAATGTATTCAAATATTTTGACATTTTGCTTCACCTCACTTACAGAGCAGAAATTGTTTCTGACAGTTATTATACAGTGCTGGAATCCTGCTGCTTCCGCTGTTGAAGAACAGGTTGAAAAGACACAGCACTTGCATTTTGTTCAAAGAGCGATTCTGGGGCTTAGAAATAGCAACACTGTCAGCTGTGATTCACTGGGAGTTTAGATAATATCCAGTCTGTAGTCACTGCTCACAGCAGCTTCTGCCTTAGAGTGAGAAAAAAATGAAGGGAAGGCGGTGCCTTGAGGTTACCCTGAAGGATGAGTGGGAATTGTGAAGCTGGCGTTTGCCTACCCAAAATTTTGGTAGAACTCTTCCTCCTCCTTCTCCATGTTGTGAGCACTGACTGTAAGTTAGGCTGAATTCCAGACGCCCTGTTTACAAATGGATCAAATAAGAAAAATGTCAAATTGAAACACTGGGACTCTGCAGAAGTTCGGACTGTTTAGAGTGATTAGAAACATCATCTGATGGGAATTTCATTGATGCTAGAGCACTGAAAAGCAAAAATCACTCTGGAATCATATGTAAGGGGTGTGGGACAGGGTACAGAATAGACCAAACCCAGCAGGTCACCTCATGTGATTTCTTTGGGGTCCTCTGGTTTTCTCAGCAGTCTTCCTTTCTGAAGACAGAAGTATTCATCTAAAGCAATGAGACAAAACACTTGTAAAGAGTCTACCAAAAACGTCAGCATTTGTCACTGATAGACAATATTCACAGAGCTAGAGAACACAAGAAAAGAAGAAAGTCGTTCGTCAGTCTGCTGCCATTCCTCGGGTTTCTTCCATTTCACATCCAACCTGTCTAAGCCAATGTTCCATTGCTGTGAAGAGACACCATGACCACAACAACTCTTAAAAGGGAAAACATTTAGCTGGCTTACAGTTAAGAGATTTAGTTCATTATCATCATGGCAGACAGGCATGGTGCTGGAAAGGTAGCTGGGAGTTCCACATCTGAAATGGTAGGCAGCAGGAAAAGAGAGACACTGGACCTGGCTTGAACATTTGAAATTCCAAAGCCCACCCCCAGTGACATTTGTCCTCCAACAAAGCCACACCTAGCCCAACAAGGACATACCTACTAAGGATGCCACTTCCTAATGACCAAGCATTCAAATATATGAACCTAAGGGGCATTCCTATCTAAACCACCATGTGATGCAAAGATTTTATAAATGTGTAAGGTGGTAGCCCTTACTGTGCTTTCTGAGGAATCAAGAAGGCTTAATCAATCACACAGTATGCATGCATAGAGACATAGTTGACTATTTGAGCATAAGGTGGAGCAAAGGGGAAGCCCACATGTGTACTGAACCTATTCATTCAGGTTAACATAAAAACTCAGAAATTGAGGGCACACTGATGTTGAGTGGGAAGACTCACAGAGTACTGGCTCTGTTCCAGCAAATCAAAGCCTCAAGGAATCTGGCTGTCACAGACAGGCATGCATCTAGGGTGTTGGAAGTATTTGGGGTTTGATATCCAGATTAGTTGAACTGAGGGATCCTAGCTAGGGAATCAGCAAACAGCACCAAGAAGAATTTAGTAGGAAAAAGAGGACGCCATTGTAAGTCAAGCAATGGATTGATTTACTGGTGGTGCCCCCAAGGGACTTGTGAGTAAATCAAGAAGGCACTGAGGGGTGACCAGGCCCATTATTCATCAGAGTGAAACATGACCAATTCAGCTGTTATGGCAGGGATGGGGTGGGTGAAGGGTGTCTCTGCTGGAGAGGAAAGGTGGTGCCGTAGCAGCAACCCGAAAAGGATCAGAACAGGCTATGACCACAATGGGAAGATCAAAAGAAATGCATCTCCTCTTTTTCAAGATAAAGTCAGTCATAAAGGAAGCACAAAAGAACGCCTATATTAGAGACCAAGTAAACCGCCAGGCAGCTCTCCCAGTAACAAACGCCGCTGAAGCAGGAAGAAGAAAAAGATCCCAAGACATCAACATACCAAATGGTAAACTGTCTGTTCCATATTCATATTTGTATGTCTAGTTAGTACCTTGCAAGATGCTCGGCACGCATTTAATGAGTGTTCATGGATGGATGTCAGACTCTTTCCTCTCCAGTGTAATCGCAGTGGAAATCAGATGAAAGGCCACGGAGGCAGAATTCCCCAGGTCAGCATTAACTGTGGGTTACCAGGGAAACTCTTAGAGGGCACTGTTTGTCTGGTCCGAAAGTGTTTCCTTGCTCCAACACATCTCTAAAATTCCAAGCTCCTACATCTCTACCAAGGACACATCTTCCATGATAATGTAGTTATGGGTTCTACATGGCTAACCTCATTTGTAAGTCATATGGCGACCTCCGTTTTACAATTGGAAAACTTGAGGCAAAAGGAGTCATGCAAGCTAGCTTTGAATTTTGACAACCACCTGATCCAGCTCCTACACAATTACTGGGAGGCTTGAAACAAAGCAAACAGCCTAGAGGGAAGAAAAAATAAATTGTCAGTCATTACCACATTGGTTTAAACTGATTTTTCAGATAAAACTGCCAGATACTATGTTAGTACCTAAAGAGGAAGAGCTAAGAAAAAAAAAGTTTTTAAAATTTCTAATCCAGGGCTCACACTCATTTATTTAAAATCTACTTGCACCATGGTTCTAGTTTATTTTTAATCAGAGGATATTTTTATTATTTTTCAGCTTTCCTAGAGTTTTTACACATGAATGTTTCTGAATCTGACCAGTAAAATCCTATTTTGGTCCAATATTTTATTAGACTAACTACATGACAAAGTTTGCCTTGATTACTATAAATCACATACATTAACTAATTTTGAATGTGAAAATCTGTTGCTTTTATAAATGACAAATATTATTTTTTCTGAAATTTACTCAAATTTAGCCTTAGAGCCAGAATCAAACTAAATTTTCTTTAAAGAACTGGCCATAATGTATGCTTCATCTAGGCAAATTACCTAGTACTTTATTGAAAGTTGTATTAAAAAAAACTCTACAAAAATAATGAAAAGAATTTGGAGAATGAATAATAAAAGCATTCTAATCTAAGGCTTGAACTCATTTATTTAAAATTTTTTGTGCCCCAACATCCTTAGGATACTTGCTAAAGATAAATGTCATTTTTATTTGTTTCTGACAGGCTAGTTTAATTTCTGCCATGAAGCTCTTTGCCACAAACATGTACTGCAGAAATGCATTATTTATATAACCCTTTTAATAAGATCTTAGTATCCCAATTATGGACTTCTTTTTTCCATTCCACTACTATATCACCAAAAATTGGAATCCAGATGAAGTGGTTTGCCATGGAAACCCTGGAGGCTGGTTTCACAGAATAATAGTCTGTTGTCCTTTTAACTGGGGCCTGAGGCTGTAGTTCTCTATTGTAAGAGATCTCAAGAGAAACTGTACCAGTCAAATCCAGCTATCCATTCAGGAATAATGAAAGGCTATAGAAATCACCATTACCTATTATGTGTACTTGATAGCAGTGACCAATAAAATTTTTTGTTGGGGTTTTATTGCTTTGTGTTTGTTTTTTTATTTTTATTATTTTGATAGTTGGTTCATTTTTGTGTGGAAGGCAGTAGTTGGTGAATCTCACTTTGTTATGAACAGAGTTCACTGAACTCCATTTGCTGTTTTGTTTAGTTTCAGATTATCAATGTAGCCCTTGATTGCATATCAGGGCTTGAAGTTGGGCCCATATTGGTGAAGACACCACATACTTAGGATACAGAGCTCAGATGACTCCAGCTGGATCTGATCTGAAAGCCTCTTTATCATAACTAAGGAAAACTATATTATTACTACCTATTCTTCAACTCCATCAAAGACTCCAGAAGAATATGATATTTACCTAAGGAAACAGAAAGTACATTGTAAGTAACTTCCAAAACTCTACAATTGACAGAGACATCTCACTGCCTGGACAGTCACTCAAAGTTCTTCTGTACCACTGGGGCATACATCTTCAGCCTACATGCACATAGTATCTGGCAGACTGTTCTATGAAGCAGGAAATTTCAAAGACAGTTCTGCTTATATTGGCAGTTTGTCAGTAACATTCTTCTGTGTCCTGCAGAATGTCTGCAGACTCTTTCATGAAGCAGGAACCCCAAAGGATCATCTCACCTTTAGGCAAGTTCAGCAGTCATTTCTCTATGAGTCCTGCATGTCCATTTCCTCAAGCAGTCCAAGCAAGAGCAGTTTCTTGCCCAAATGGCTAACTAACTCCATAAGGAGCCTCTTCAATGCCCATCTTTCTCTTGAAATAATTGGTGCTGCCAGGAGCAGATGTGTCTCATTGTCATAAGTCCTAAATTCTTAAAACACTTTAAAATGCCATATACTGTAGTCTTTGAAAGGTTTGAAGAACACTTATCCATCTGAAATACATCTTTGTACATCTAGAAAATCTAACGAACATGACTACAATCTTGGCTATTATAGATAATTCTCTATTTACCTAAATTTCTCTATTATTCATTACATTTTTAATAAGCTGGACAAATATAATACCTTAATCAAGAACAGAAATACATATAAACAGTATAACAAAATTGACCTTAAATTTGTATCAATAAACCAAGATCCACACCAATGCAAATCTCTATACGATATCCCCCTTTAAATGTAAAGAAACATTTATAAACAATATTTGGGAATTTGGAGATGTTCTCTAGACTACTTCCTGCTCATTGGGGGGTACTGTTAATCAGGTCTTTCATGGTGTATACTTTCTGCTAGGTTCATCTCAGTCAGCAATTGGGCAAAGTAATTTGGGGGGGGATGTCCACAGCAACCTTTCAGGGGTCTTGTTTCATCAAACCATATTAATCTGGAAGCAACCCCCAGGTTCCCATCCTTTGTGGAAACAAAAGAAGAACCTCTTTTCCAAAGCAACTTATCCTCAGACCCAAATTTGGAAGTCATGATACCTTTAAAACATATATTCTGGTTTAGCTTAGCAGTCCATACAATGAAATTTCTCTCTGTACTTAGCTCCTTTATAGTCAAAAAATTCAAAGGAAACACAATAGTATATATAATCCAGACTTTCTGTGTATATTCCACCTTTATGTAAATTATTCTTTTTGACTTTGTCTCTTTAAAGACTTTACCTTTTTTCTTTTCTCCCCCAAGCCTATGTACATTTATCTAACACTGTGACCCTTTTAGAGATCTTTTACATCTGAATTTGTCTTTATTCTGTATTTGTAATTATTTTCTGACCAGGACTGCTTCTTAAAATGCTAAGTGCTTCATAAAACCTAAGATGCTGAATTACTAGGGTATATACAGCCCTGCCTGCTTGCTCCACACAGTCCAAAATGGTGGAAATCCAATCACCACCTCTGCAAGCTATGCACATTGCCCCAGTTCCAAGGATACAGCCAGTCTATGTTGAGCCATTAAGCAAATTGTAGCAGTCTGCTCACAAACCCCATCTAAATGCTCCATAGGGTGCCCAACATGGGGCCAACTAAACTAGCATAATTCCTTACTATGTTCCAACTCTAATCCTTGTATCCAGAGATAAGTGTGGCTACCACCCCTCATCAAAAAAAACTTCCATTTAGAGGAAATGGAGACTAGCATGGGAAACCATGACTGCAAACAATGCAGAGATCAAACTATCATGGAGACCTTGGCCCCAACAGGTACATCTACATCACATCTCCCGCACCTTTGGCTTAGGGAAGATCAAAAAAGAGGAAGCAAAAAGTTTGTGAGAGCCAGAATATAAGGAAGTCTGCTGTGAAGTCTTGCCTTAAAAAGAGCACATAAACAAAACTGGAACAATGAAAGTGTCAAAGGACATGTTGGCGTGGAACAAAAAAAAATTTTGTTGAGTTCCACCCCTAGATACAGAACTACAGGCAACTATTGCCTCTAGGATAAGGGGTATTAGCCCATCCCAGGGATGAGTTGGCTAATGCCACCTTAAAATTGTAACACACAAACAAACAAAAAAAAAAAACAGACTCAGCGGGTTAAATGTGTTTATACATACATATACACAATCAAACATATGTATGTAACAAATATCATCAAAGAAGAGGCTATCAGCTCAAAGATGGGGTGACATGGAAGGGGCTGGGGGAGAAAAGGAAAATAGAAATAATATAATTGTATTTAAATTTAAAACAGATTTTTAAAAAATGAACCAGGGAAGTTTTTATTCGTTACTCTGGTCAATTACATTTCACAGAGAAGGACACTGATGCCAAGTTAAATAGCTTACCTATGGCCAGCCCAGTAACAGAGCAAGGCTTTGAAGCCAGGCAGTTTGGGTCTGTAGTCTGTACAAAAAAGCCACTGTAAATTTGTGGGCTTTTGGCTAACAAACTCTAGAACATTGTTGGCAAAGTTTGTTTACTGACTCATTTGTGTTTCTTTTTTTCAGATGAAGACCTGGCTTAGGCATTTGTGCCTTTGTGCAGTTCACTCCGATGAAGACTATCTAGCTTAGAAAAATCCCTCAGTAAAGGTTAATAGATGTACAAGATGTGCCAACATCCCTGTGTCTGGCAAAAGGCTTTCAAGCTGAGAGCCATTTCAAGCTGACGTGGCTCTGTCTTTTGTCATATTCATGAGCCTTGTTTTACTCTTGAAACTAATTCTGAAACAGTAGCACTGGTATCTCCATCATTACACAAAGTGTTAGGCACTAACACTATACACCTGGGTTAGGCAGACAATAGTTTCGGAAATTGCAGGAAAATTTGAAGCAAGTGTTGTTTCACAGCCAATTAAAAACTCTATTATTCTTTATTCAAATGTTAGATAGCTAAATTTAGTTTATTAAGAATCCCCAAAGTTCTACCACCACCACCACTTTCCAAATTAATGTTAGATCTCCTTTAGAGCATTATCCTTACAGTATTTCTAAGGTCATTAGGGAAACAATTATATAACACTCTACATAATTTTACCTTTAGTTATTATTAGGACAGGCATATAGCCATTATACTTTCACAAATTATCCTAATATTAAACACATTCCACTGAAAGTTGAATGTCATTATTAACATTATCAATATTTACCTAAAGCGCATTTTAAGTAGTTAATATGCCTCCAGTTGTGACCTTTCTCATATTACCAGCTTTCTTTTGCACTATAATCTTTTCCTTTCTTTTTCTACACATCCTCTAACACTGTATATCTAAATAACCTGTATTAAACAACAAATTCTTGCTTTGTCATTAGCATTTTGAGGATTATTAGATACAATTGATACTGATATTCCAAGTTTCAATGTGTCTCATAGTTGCTTTGTTATTTTGAAGGGCAACAGAATTCAGACAGTAAAGACAGTGCTGACTAGACTCAGAATCCAGTGGCCACTTGGGTCCACAGAACCACTGGATTATCATTCTTGGAATAATGCTTAGAAATAGTATACTTCGGAGTTGTAGTATTCAAATATATTGAGTATTTCATAGACATAACAAATCTCATATTCCATAGAGTGTCATGAGAAGAAACATATACAGAATCTGTTTAACAAAATTAATCTGAGCAATGGTTGATGGATTTAGCAGTATTTAGAACCAAGTATTATAGGTGGCTATAAGAATAAGACAAAAGCCATTTGATTGGTTAGAGTGGGGAGATTGATGACTAGTACAGTCTCTAGTTCTACTGTTTCAGTTGGACTTTGATTTCCTATGAAGCACTAAAAGCACGAAAGTAGCCTCAGGCTGGTGACCCCCATGATGAATGAAAAAGCTAAATGGAAGGTAAACTTTAGGGAGATTCCGAGAATGATCATCTTGGTGAAGTTTTTAGAACTGGGCTTATAGTTATTTAGAGATAAGCCAAAAGAGCACTACAAAATGATAGATTCATTGCTGAATCTTGTATTCCCTGCTACAACAAAGGAAAGACACACAATAGGCTTTCTGGGTTCTACAGGAACTGTATACCATATTTAGAAAGACAGCTTATGCACTGATTTATTAAAGGCAAGATGCTTAGACATGAAGCAAAAAATGTTAGGTTATTTTTGTTTTCGTAACTTTACACAAGCTAGAGTCATCTGAGAATTTAATTGATACTCATTAATTAAATATCAACATTGAATTGAATTCATTATTTGAATATATCATTGAATGTCATAGTTGAAGCTGACAGTGCTAAGTGCTTATGTAAAAATGTTGGATAGCTCTCATGTTAGCAATTAGCAGTATACCTGAAGGAGTAAGAACAAAAAGAAGAAATGATACCTGAAAAGAGTAGGTGCAAAGAAATAAACTCAAAGTTTCAATCAATAAAATGAAAACAACAGCAAAAATACAAAGAGTAAGTTCAATGAAGAATTGGTTCTCTGAGAAAATCAGTAAGATTTATAAACTCTTAGCCAAATTAACAAGTAATGGAGAAAAAAGATACAATTTATGAAATTAGAGATGAAAATGTGACATTACAATGGACACTGAGGAAAAAGAATCATAAAAGCACACTGAAAAAAATCTATACCCCACCAAAAAGAAAATCCTAAAAATAATAGGTTTCAATACATGCCATCTACCAAAGTTAAATCAAGATTGGGTAGCCAATTTAAACAGACTCCTAGTGAAACAGAAGCAGTAATTAAAAGTCTCAACAACAACAACAACAAAAACCATGTCCAGATAGATTCAGTGTAGAATTCTACCAGATATCCAAAGAAGAATTAATGCCAAAACTCCTCAAGTTATTCTGCAAAATAGAAACTGAAGGAACATTGCCTAGTTGAGTTCACAATTACCCAGATACATAAATCACACAAAGACACAACAATTAAAAAAAAAACATGGATTTGGGTGAGGGGAGAAATTGGGAGGATTGAGGAGGAACTGAATGAGAGGAAAACATAATGAGAATATATTGTATGAAAAAATGTCAATAAACAGAAGAATTACCTCAATCAGATTGGCCTATAGGTAAGTCTATCAGAGTACAGGGAGCATTTTTTTTTATTAATGACAGATGTGGAAGTCCCAGCCAACTGTGAGCAGGCAAACATTGGGCTTGTGGCCTTGGATTGTATAAAATAGGTAGTTGAGAAAGTCAGGAGAGAAAGTCGGTAAAAAGCATTCTTCCATGGTTCATGCCCAGGGCCATGATTCATCCCTCAGCTCACAGAACTACCATTTCCCATGTGGCCAAGTGAAAGAAGAGAACATGGTCCAAATTTTGCTTACAGGTGAGTACTTGGTATTTGAAAGCATTTGCAACTCTGTCACCAACATAACCAGAAGGACTTTGGAAAACAGGGGAGAAAGAATATCCTCGCATGGGGAGATGTGATCCGTGTGCCTCATCCATCACACCGTGGAGAATGAGATCGCCTCAGATGAAAGCAAACATAAGATGACTCAGCAATAGCTTGTTAGTCAAGACCCCAGAAGGAAGCCTGCTGGCACTTGGAGTCTAAAGGTCTGGAATGAGACATCCAGTTGGACATAAGCGAATGGGCAGGAAGCATGAAAATGTGGCCAATGCACCCAAGTGCCCCCGAGAAAGCATCAGAGGCAAGACACAAACAGCACTGAAAACTGAGGAGACAAGATGGCTTATGTCAGCTTTCATCACAGTCACCCACAACTGACATGTTGGCCATAGGGATGAAGAGGACTTAATGAAACATACAGTAGCTATTTGATGACGAGATTAAGCCAAGGTCAAGTCTAGATGTGAAGATAAGCTTTAGAATGGACAGACAGAAAAGCTAGAATGAGCACATTTGCATGTCAAGGATAACTGCAGCAGTAAAAACTAAACTTCATCCCACTGAATCCATTTCTAATTTTCTTCTTCAGAAAAGAGACTCATGAGAGACACAGAGGACTACTTCCTGAAGCTCTACGGTGAATCCGATTTAGGTGGACCAAAGGGTGGACTGAAAAGCCCAGTTTCCCTCTTGTGGCCTGTTTATTTATGCCTTGGGCTGCTGTCCCTTTAGGCCCACCACCTTGTTTACGGGGAGGTTGTATGCAAACAAACAGAACACAGGAGTTGCTAATGTAGAACAGTTGTAGACCCTACAGCCTGCCCAATGTTGTCAAACACACACCTTATCATTTCCCAGATCTACTTCCATGTATTAGATCCTATTTTCATGAATTTACATTTATTGTTGTAAATTATTGTTAATTTCAATCACTCCTATTTTATGATAAACTTAGTATAGACATGTATTATGTTTGACCAACATTATACCCCCCAGTGACTAGTGAACAAATGCATATCACAAGAGAAGTACTCAATAAATATCTATCAAATGAGGATGGTGTTATTACCACTTTTGTAATAGCTCACCTGCTACACTGTAATATGAAACTCTGAATTAAAGACTGGCAATGAGTGAACAATACCAGCGATGGCTTCTCCAATGAATTCACATTATATGTGCAAATATGTGAACATTTGTCTATGCACACATGTTGCTGGCTGTGCGTTATATAGGCAAGAGATAAACTCTTCAGCAGTGGGAAAGAGACTTCTTGGACAAGTGCTTGAATATTCATCGAAACAAGGAAGCTGCGGAGGATCCCCAGGGACATAATTTCCGACTCTGATAAGCTCAGTTCCCAGTCATTCATGGAGCAACTCCACCAAAATGAATTGCTAACAAAAAGAAGGGAGATCAAAGGAGGCTTTCAAGGACAGCAGGAACCAGGCTCTGCAAAAAGAAGGTATGATGTGTTTGGCAGAAAGGCTCAGAGAAAGGGGAGAACAGCAGAAAGAACGAATTGCTGGAGAAAGCAGCGGTTCTAAGTGTCACGTTACCTGTCTCCAACGTAGATCAAAACTGCCCCCGACAGTCCCGCTGCTGACTATGGAAAATAAAATGGGAGCAAAAAGTGACAGGTTAATCCTGAGCAGCCTCATCATTTTGTTGATATATCCCAGGAGTTCCAAAGGGACGACAGAGGAGCTGGTACCTTTTCCTGTGATTTTTTTGAAAGAAGCACATGCAACTCTAGTGACCCGTTCCCCACCCAAGCCAATCAAAGCACCTCAGGTAGCAGTTTCAGTGAAAATTTATTCACAGGGTGTCTGAGCAGTTCTCCAGAGAGATCCCCAATTCCACAGTATGCTGTTTTTATCCTGGAGCCATGACTCACCTTACAGTCCACACACTTACTTAAGAATGACATTCACAACATAGCCCTAGCACAAAGATTTCTGTTCCAGTTTCTCTGGTGATACCTTCCCTGCATTAAGTCTAACAACAAAGGCAGACTCCCTGCTTGTCGAGTGCTAGGAACTGGGGGTGCCATGGTAACCTAAGTCACAGACTCTTTCCTGGCCTCATGAGGTTTATGGCCTTCTAGGGAAAAGAAGCAAATACATATACAGTGAGTGTAAGAATTTCTGCTCTCACTGTTGCTGCTGAGGGCAGACACTTGGTGTCATCAGGAACCTGGACTTGTAAGATGATAAGGGGAGCTTTCCTGCTCCACTGGAATGAGTTGAGCTGAGAGCTGGGAATGAAAGATGAGAGAAGCTGACAGAGGCCTGTGGACCAGTATGTGTGTGCTTTACCTGAGTATAAGCAGAGAGCCAGATCAGTGCGTTAGCAGTCCGATTCTCCCCCATCCCAAACCAGCTGGAGGTATCAATAATCTGCTTCATCCCCCCGCCCCCGCCACCCACCCAGTGGCCCCGAAGGGAAGTGAAGAAAGGGAGAGAGAACTCCTGGCTGTTCCTATTCTCTGGAAAAGCCAACTTCTGCTGTCATCTGCTCCGGTGTCTGACAGCATTCTTGTTGCATAGATGCGCAAGGAACAAAGTGAAGCTGTCCACTGAGATGCAACACGTCCTCCATGTCAGCTCTTTAAATTCTGGGTGAGTCACAGGGGGACTGTGACTCCTGTGTCTCACCTCTTCCAGAAATAGCAGAGGTAAGAGACAAAGGCCTAAGGTGGAAAGGCTTGCAACTAGAGCCAATAAGCCGTTGTAATCAATCACTTGTGAAATACTGCTGTAAGTGCCACAGCTGAAACTATAACAAAAATATTGCTGTAACTGGAAGTCACTGGAAATTTTTCTCGGCGAGTCCCAGCAGAGGTCCCTGCTCTCTGGCGTTATTTGTCCATAGTTGTCTGGCCCACAAGACAGGCAGGCAGCTTTGGGTAGGATCTTGTTATGAATTTACAGGACAAAATGTGCATCAAAACAACAAAAGGAAATGTATACAAATGGCCCACCATTCTGATGCTTTCCCCCGAGGATCTTAAGTGGTAGGCTTGGCAGGTGTTGGTGCTGATGTGTTTCACGGTAACTGGGGAGAAGCCGAAGTGCTCCTCACACCCTTAGATATAATAGGCTTCTGTGTGAAGATATGTGATGGTGTTGAGGATGATTACTAGAATATGATACAGCTGCTCTGGAAGCTGCTGGGTGTGGGGGACTAGCCTACTAGCATTATATCTAGAAGAACAACGGACTCAGGTGAAGGGCATGGGGAGGAGGCAATTAGCCAGGACTACCCCCAAAGAGCAAAGTAGAAGGTGAGAGTTTGAGGAAGTACGTAGAGTTAGCATATCATGAATAGATAATGACCACTAAAGAAAAGCCCAAAGAGGCACAATCTGGAAATTCACAGAATTCTCACTAAGCATTAGAGACTTCAGAGCCTATATTAGGCCAGTATAAGAGGGGACAGTAGGATAACAAAATATCTCTAGAATTTAGGATAAACACTCTCATTACCATGCGCTGATGACTGTAGTGTAAAAGAATTCCTCTGTCATCCACAAGGTCTTGACAAGCCCTTTCCTTCCTCTTGTGACAGGAAGCCGGCTGGGTCTCCAGTGAGCATGGTGTGATCCCAAACTATATATCTCTTCCGGCATGGCTAGGATTTTCCCAGGGAAGGATGATGGTGGCTTGACACTAGGAATTCCATAGGAACAGAGAGAACTTCAGTATTTGCTTCCTCAGATAAACAGGTGGGTAAAGCAAGGGTGAAGAGGAGAGTAGGCTACATCATGCCAGCTTGAACATGACAAAAGACTCTCAGCAAGACGAGTTATTGGAGGGAAACTCAGCTTTTCCAAGTCAAACCTTCTTGACAGTGAAAGCTTCATTCTAGGTTTGTATCAGCTCAGCAGGAAAACTGGTGGAGCCCACCCTTCAGTCCCAAGGAAAACACTGCCGGCTTGTAGCTACTCTGAAGATGAACTCAATTGATACAACAAACTAAACTCTCCTGAAACCATCCTAGACACACCACTTACCCTGTGCCCAGAGCTATTAGTCCTGAGGGTGAAGAGAACAGTGCTGTCTCACAGGTAATTCTGAAACCATCAAGGTGCCATATTAGCCACACAGAATGGCTTTTCCAGCACGGACTCTCTGTCCCATTCCCCTACTTCTTTACATCACAGTTGGAGCAAACAATCATAGCTTAGATAGTTTATCTGCTATGTTTCATTAGAAAGTTCTTGCTCTTTGTGTTTTCCTTGCTTTTAAGAGATAGGCACAATAGAATGCATCCTCCGTCTTTCTAGCACAGAGGATTCCTATTTTTTCAATGAATGGTAAAAGAGTAAATGCATATGAAAATATTTAGCTTTTGTTCAATGACTACAGAGGGGTGTTTGGGGGAAGGCCATGTGCACAGGACAGAGTACAGAGTAAGGAGGGAAAAAAATGAGGGTAAGGAGAATCGAGTGCCCATATTTGGTCTCAAAAGCAGATACTACTTCTCGGAGTCACAAGGTAAGAACGGTGGGATAAATGAATATTGTGACTTGGGATGAGAGACGGGAGGACGTGGGAGGCAAAGATCCAGCTCCTTCTCCATCTCCCCATCCTCTTTTCATCACAACCACCATACAAATGCCTCTTACATTAAACCACAGCTGAGCGCAGGAGATTGACAGAATTTTCACTTTTCATCTGGATGATTCAACATCTTGTAGAAGCAGCCACTGTGGGCCTCCTAAGGAGGGAAGGGTGGAAAGCAACCTGCTTGAAAGACTTATTTAAAAGGAAAAAAGTTCAGAAGCCACTAGGTGTTTGGTACTTATTTTCAAGGCTATAAATCCCACAGCAGGTGCACCTAAGCAATCAGAATAGGCAAGAACTCTGATAAATTCCGTGGTGATACTTAGGGCCACAGAAACCCTGGGAGGCTATAAATAGTCATTAGGAGTGAGATGTTGCTGAGCACCAAGGGAGAAACCCACCAATGGAGCAGAAATGTAAATCAGGAGCTCCTGTAAGAAAATCGTGTTTTCATATTAAATATAAAGGATGAAAAAAGAAAAAAAAAGCAAAGCTAGGTTCCCCCCCCCACCCCAATAGTTGGTCAGGATTAGAGTCACTTCTGAACATTTCAAGGAAGGAAGGGAGAGGAGAAGAGAAACCAGAGGGAGAGGAGGAAAGAACAGAGGGAGGCAGGGAAGTAGGCTTCCCTCTACCTGGATTCCATCTAAATGCACACGGAAGCTGCAAGATTAATCCTGATGCACGCGTGTCCGCAGTCAGCGAGCTTGCCTGTGCTTGTAGATGGTCTCAGCTGACAGATTAGGCTTCTTTTCTTCCTTTCTTTTTAAGCAAGAGAATAAAACTTATTGATAAACTCTGTGGACACTGAGAGGATTGATATGCAATTGGTAAGTCATTCTTGAATAGTGTGAAAGTCCTTAAGGTAAACCCATCACGCATATGTGGAGCCCCTATAACCATTGTCAAAGCTGCTCTAAACTCTCCTCCAATGAAATGCACATTCTAACACAGAAGTCCTTATATTCCACAGGATAGGATTTCACAAGCTACAGAGAACAATAGAAATGTATTCTGGTAAACCAACAACGTAGTTTGCAGGTTATTTCTGTCTGCAGTGTACTGTCGTTCATTTTTTTCTGTGAATGGTATTTCTGCAATTGGGAAGGTCACCTTGAACTGCAGGTCTGCACTACACGTGCAAAAAAAACTCTATGTAAGCCACATCTTTGAAAATTCTTTCTTAAATTTTATATATGGATTTATAGAGCAATCTTTCTTTCAAATATCTAGGAATACAGAATCAAAGTGATGAAAGAGTTGGTAATGATATTGTTATCCTACTTAATATGTTCTTGGCTGACCCACGCAGCCCCTATTTCAGAAAATGCTTCCAAAGACCTAGAATATAATTGATTTATTTCCTCGGTCAGGGAAGGGTGGTCATTTATTAGCAATTGAGAAATGAGGTTTGGCATCCAATGATGTTTTATAAAGCCCTACAAGTTTGATCGGACTAAAAGAAAAAAGATTCGTGATTTCTGAAAATAAATAGAGGGTATGAAGCATGATGAAATGAGCATCGGCTTAGAAGGTGAATGGCCTGGATTCAAACCCCAGCGACACTGCTGATTGACTCTACGGTTCTGGACATGGTCTTCTGTGTCCCAGCCACTTACTTGTGTAAATGATGGTGGTTACTATACCCACTCCCAAGATTATTGTAAGGCTTAGCCAACGTTTCTGTTTATAAGCTCCCAGGACATAGTCCACTCTGCACAATTACTGACTTGAATCAATAGTTGCATATTCTGAGGAGGTTTGGTGTTGAGTGTTTTCCCCATTATGTGTGCTTCATCTACTACTGTTATGTATCCAGAGGCCCTCTAAGGCTCCCCTCTAGATCTCCCTGTGCTTTGCACCAGGTCTGATTGCACATTCCCTTCATCTTCCTCTTGCTTCTGGGAACACTGCAACAGTCTCCTGGCCCCAGTACTGTCACTTTTAAGACACCCATGCAGGACATCAACCGAGCCCTACTTCCTGTTTTCAATCATGTTTTAATCACATTTTCAATATTGATGTCTCCCTACCGTTTACTGGATGGTGCTGAACAGCACTTTAGTCTTGCATTCTAGATTCTTCACATTCCAGTCTGTGCAGGCAACACCATCTCTCCCACTTCACCAACACTGATATTTTACAAACTATTCCATCCACACAGAATGCTACTGTGTTCCTAAACTGAGGTGAGTACATGGATTCATAGAAACATTTCTAAAGACTTTGCTGTCTGAATCACAGGAAAATCTGCACAACCTTTCCTGTAGCAAATAGTGGGAAAGGCAACATTGCTCATTACTTACATGGATAATTTTGAAACAACCATCGAAATTATTCGAAGCAAGGCTCTTAGTAGGTGAAGCTTCTTAGTGGTCAAATTAGAATTAGGATAGGGTCCTTGGGTAAGAGACTATGGAGGAAGGACATGTAAGGCTGACTGCCCCTACATGATAGGGCAAACTGAATGTAACAAGAACGAGACAGGAGAAGATATTGTGGGTCCAAAAATTAAAACTGGTTTAGATGGGCAGATATAAGTGTGTGTATGATATGTGGTTGCAATAAAGGAATCATCTTCAGATAATTTTTAAAAAGAATAAGTAGAGAAAAGAGGAAAGTCACGGAACCACGGGGAACATCAGGCTTTAGGGCAGAGGCCAAGGAAAGTCTGTTTTGTTCCCTTCTGACTTATGTACACGACTTACCTACAAATGAAGGATTCCCACAGCCACTAAGGAGAATACGTGACCTAAAACTCTGTTTCCTTTTAACACCTCCCTTGACTCCATCCCAGCTCTTAGTCAAGCATTAGCCACAGTTGCCACCATCTGGAAATACAACAGCACGGAACATCAACACACAGTATCTAAAGTGAATTGGACAAAAGGGAGCATCAAGAGCATGTGCAGGCATTGTTAGTCAAACTTAACTACATTTTGAAAGAAATGTTGTGATCTCAATGGCTAATTTCCATCCACTCTGTCTCTAATTGCTCTTTTCCTTTTTCCCTTTAAAGACAGGGTCTCACTATGTTGCCATATTGGGCCCCAAACGTCCCTGTCTCTTTCCCAGCATCCAAAGCAGCCGTTGCACACATGTGCTGCCATGCCAAGCATACGCTTATTTCTTGCTGACTTTATGCTGAGTGAAGATGACCTGGGAGCTCAGTTTCACCGTCTCCTTCCTCACTGTCACCCAGGAGAAGACGCTATCCCAACGAAAGAGAATAAAGCGAAAGCATCCTGAACTTTAAGGCTTCGGCATACAGCATGACGTCTGTTTGTTTGGAAGAGTGGAGGAGGGGGCGACCCACTGGAGGTAAAAGTAAAGGTAGCTTTTGTACTTTACATGAAGAATAGAAAGGACTCAAGTGGATAAAAATAAAGAGAAAAGTAACTCATGAGGGAAAGGCAGGTGTATCTCTATGGGTTCAAAACCAGCCTGATCTACACAGTGAGTGTAGACCTGCCAGGGCTACACAGTGAGAGGGTGTCTCAATAGCTATGAAGTCAAAACAGAAAGGCCACGGACTTAGGGAGACACTAGGAAATATTGCAAAGAAAATTCCCACTTAGCTAAAATAAAAAGCACTACTTCATTCGATAAGAATAAACTTTATACTGAATAAAAAGATGAATTTGCTATATAGCCAACCTATAAGATTGACAAGCTTGGATGGAAAATATGATTCCATCCAATTCCGTTCCATCCGATGCAAAAAGTTACAGAATGGATAATGTGGTTGCATGGTAAGCCATAAGACTGGGTTTACAGAATAAATAAATGAAAAAATAAACCCCGAGGATGCAATTTAAGAAATAACTTTTTGCTTAAATCAGTGACAAGATGAATCCTGTTGAAATTGGAAGATAATAATAAAAAAGAGTGCCTGGCTAGGGGGGACATGCGTATTGTCAGGTGAATTCCAGTCCTATATCATGAATAAAACAAGTGATTGTGGGTTTGAGTTTTAAAAGCCATTCGGCTACTATCACCTGCTGATACTTTATGAGGAAAAATTAACAGCCTTACAAACAACTTCCACTGACATATTCATCATGAGAGAAAACCAGCAGTTCTGGGACTGGTTCTAAAACTAATTCTGGTGGAAAAAAAAATCAAGTATCAAATATGAGTTGCTATCCCCAAGATGTAAGCTCTGAAAGGCAAGATCAGGATCCTGTCTACATTTTTGTCTTCACTGGAACTAATGAGATATTAGGAAAAGCGAGCTGGGAAGATGGTCTACTGCACACACATTGAAAGCCTAAGTTTGGATCCCCAAGACACACATCAAATTCTAGGTACAGCAGTATTCTATAACCCCCATGTTGGGAAAGCAGAGCCAGGTGAATCCTTGGAGCTCACAGGCCTGCAAGCCTAGTTGAGTAAGGTAGCTCCAGGTTCAGTGAGAGACCCTGCGTTAAAACTACAAGGTGGAGAGTGACTGAGGAAGACATCTGATACTGACAGGTGTAAATACTTGCATCCACACTTCCACACACATGTGCACATGTCTGCGCACAAACAGGTACGCACATGTATACCCCACATACACAAAAGTGTTTTGTAATACATGTTAAATGATTTAATATAAAGAATAAAAGACGCAATTACTTCATTTTGGTGGTTTATGCTCTTCTTTCAAGGCAAGTATTTTATTAAGATTGTTTGCCTTCATGCATACCAAAAGGACTCTATATTCTATCAGAGAGATACTTGTACATCCATGTTGATGGATGCTCTACTAATAATAATTAAATCAGACTAGATGTCCATCAAGATGAGTGGATAATGAAAAGGTGGTACATATGCACAATGAAATGTTACTTGGCTGAGTAAAAAATTGACATTATGAAATATGCTGAATATAGTTGGTTTTTTTTTAAACTATTTACTCATTGAGTGGGGCAGGCTGCCACCCAGCTCCCAAATAAATACACGGAGGCTTATTCTTTGTTATGAATGCCAGCCTTAGTGTAATTCATTTCTGGGCAGCCGTTCTTAACTCAAATTATCCCATCTACCTTTTGCCTCTGAGCTTTTGCCTTTCTCTATTCCTGTATATCTTTTCTTTCCTTCTTATTCTGTATCTGGCTGTTTGGCTGGATGGCTGGCCTTTCTTTTCTTGCTACTCGATCTTCTCTTCCCAGATTTTCTTCTCTTATTTATTCTCTCTGCCTGCCAGCCCCATCTATCCTTTCTACTGCCTAGCTATTGGCCATTCAGCTCTTTATTAGACAAACCAGGTGCTTTATAAAGGCAACATAAGACAGCTTCACAGAGTTAAGCAAATGAAACATAAAAGAATGCAACACATCTTTGCATCATTAAAACAAATATTTCACAGGATAAACAAATGTAACACATCTTGAAATAATATCCCACAACAGATGAATGGATGAATCTGAGGAGTATTATATTAAGCAAGGTGATCTAAACTAAGAAAAACAAAGCTGAATGTAAATCATAGCTTACATATGTATTTGTATATATATGTATAAGATGTATATGTATAACATATATACATGTATGTGTATATATGTATATATTTATAACATACATATAAATAGGTATGCACGTGAATAAAAGATAAAACACTACAGAAGAGGCTAAGGAATTGGGAAGGGGGCAGATGAAGAGAAGGGGCAAAGGAGACAGATGAAATGAGAGCAGGTGGGCAGCTTGTGGGAGGCAAAAGTCTGGAGCAAGGAACAGGGGAGATCAGAAGTGAAGCGTCTCACCTGAAACAAATTTTATTTGAAAACACATGTGTGTGGTAATTTTAAAAATACTTTTCTTCATCAAAGCTTTCCTGTGCAGGATATTATGTTCCTCATGATTGATAAGATCCCTACGGAGGGCACTAGATATTTGTACATATTGTATAGAGGATAAGAGAAGGGTTGGAGCAGGAAAAGCGAGGGCGAAGTAATGGGACAAGTATGGAGGGACCTCATGCTAGAAAAGGTGTTGATTAATAGGTTATAAAATGATTTTATATGATGTATAGTGGGCAACAGAGATATTTGCACTTATAAATTTTTCAATCTTTTTGTTATTTAAAACAATTTTTAATTTAAATATATTTGATCATATTCTTCCCCTCCCACAAATCCTCTCAGGTCCTCTCCATCTCACAATCCACCCAACTTTAAGTTCTTTATCAAAAAACAAGACCCAATACAACTATAAACTCCCTAAAACCAAAAAGAAAAAAACAAAAAACAAACTGAAACCAAATAAAAGGACACACATACATGCCAAAAAAAAAAAAATCTGTGGAGTCCATTATATGTTAGTCAACATGAGGCCTGTCCTGGAGTGGTTGATGTATCGAATGTCACTCCTTTGAAGAAAACTGACTTTTCCCTCTCCCAGCAGGTTTAAGTAACATTTCAGTTATTTGTCATCATTCATTCTTTTAAGAAATAGCAAAGTATAGTAAGATAATTGTGATAGCAAACTATCACAATTAAGATAGGCAAGACAAATCAGCACAGGGAAAAGAGCCCAAGAGGGAACACAAGAATCACACTCACTCGTTTGCACACCCAAGAGTTCCATAAAAACACTACAGTGGAAACCTAACATATGCAGAGGACCTGCCACAGACCTGAGCAGGCCCTGTGTGTGCTGCCTCAGTCTCTGAGCTCATATGAGCTTTGCTCACGTTGACTGAGAGGATCTTGTGTTCTTGGTGTCCTCCATCTCCTTTGAATCTTTCAACTTCTTCCTAGGGGTTCCCTGAGCTCTGAGGGAAAGGATTTGATTGAGACATCCCATTTGGGGCTGAGTGTTCCAAGGTCTCTCACTCTCTGTGTAATGTATTTGTTCCCATCTGCTGCAAGAAGAAGCTTCTCTGGTGATGGCTGAGCAACACCCTGTCTGTGAGGACACCAAAATAATATTAGGAGTCATTTTATCACTACATCTTTCTTTCTTTTATAGACCAATATGATATGATTTTACCCTAAGTCTATCTAGTCTCAGGTTCATGGTCAGCCAGGCAGTATAGAGTATGGATTCCACCTCATGGAGAAGCCCTTAAATCACAACAGTTATTGGTTGGTTCCCCTCAAAAGTTTTGTTCCAACATTGCCCTGGCATGTCTTGCAAGCAAGACAGCATTGTAGATAAAGGTTTTGTTGGTGGTTTGGTGTCGTTGTTTCTCTTTTGAGAGTGTGCATAGTACATTCCCATTCCAAAGACACTGAAAGACAGGGATGAAGGCTCTATGTAGACATCCCCACATGTTCAGTGAGTAGTTGTCTTCAATAATGGGTACTCACTGCCAGTTTGTGGAGAGCCACCTATTGTCTTGGCAACAGCCTGGGTTGTTTGCGGTTTCTGGCAGGAGTCCTTTTTCAACAATTAGATGTAACCCAACCCCAGCACTGGAATCTTTTTAGGTGACAAGAGACCGCCAGTTGGGACTCTGTCCCATTTTTTGGCAATTTTATTTAGATCATCTTCATATATGTACATATTTTATGAAGCTTCTAGTGTATTAGGCTTCTATACTACCTCTCAAATATCCCTTAATTTAGTTGTCTCTCCCTGTATTCCTTACCACAACCCTCTTTCTTCTCTCCTTCCTAACCTGACCCTCCCATTTCAGCCCCTCCCATCCAAAACTATTTTGTTTTCCTTTCCTAATGAGATCTATTTATTCTCTCCAGTCCCTACTCTATACCTACCCTCTGTGGTTCTATAAATTGTAGTTGATTATCATTGAATTCACAGCCAGCAAGGAGCTGAACACAGTTGCCTAAGTTAAGCCATAACATGATAAAAATGAGCTCATATTCAGATGAGGTCCAAATAAAAAGGGAGCAGGTATCAGTGCAGGTGAGGGCTGTGGCTTTGTCAACTTGGGTGGACTAAGAAACACATAGACTGAGGGACTTAGTCACACACAGACAGCTTTGAGTATGCCTGTGAGCACACTTCCAGAAAGAACTAACTGAGGAGAGAACCTCTGAAGAGATGATCCCATCCCATGGACTGGGGCCCAGACTGATTGAGAAAACAGAGAAAGCTAGTTGAGTGCAAGCATCCATCTCTCTTTCCTTTTTGACCCACCAAAGTGCTTTCTCGGCTGTGATGGACAGCACCCTCAAACCTCAGTGAGACAACATAAATCCTACTTCCCTCAAGTTGCTTCCTATCAGGAATCTGGTGAGAACAATATTAAAATTAATAATGTAGAAAATTGATCCTGGAGAATGGAACCATCACTGTGAGAAAACTGACCGTGTGATTCTTAGACCTTTGGAACTAGGTAGAACTGGTTTTGAGGAGGAATCATGAGTTTGAAGCTGCACACAAAGAAAGCCCTAGAATGCTATAAGTTGAGCTTAATGGACGCTCTGGTAGAAGTTTGGAAGAGAAGGCTGACAGAAATGCAGAGCTATTCAAGGTCACCAGGTTTCAAGGGGTAACAAAAACTCTATCAGGAACCAGTCTAAGAAAACCAGATGTTATATTCTGGCAAAGAACCTGGTTGCCTTCTGACCATGTCCTGCAAATATGAGTGAGGCTGAATTCAAAAGCAATGGGTTAATTTGATAGGGGAAATTTGAAGCCAGCATAACATCTATACTGTGACTTGGTTGTTGGTTATTTCTTACTGAATTTACCCTGACTTATGTAATGGGTACAGAAAGATGTACAAACTGTAAGGGTTGGTTGGAAATGAACTTGAACCCAGTTAAACATGAAGAGAGGGTAGGGTTTGGACAAGCTAGCAGTATTTCATAAGGAGTAACACAAACAAAAAAGAAAGCTTAGTTTCCATTGGGACAAAAAATGACCTGAAAAATGAGGCCATAAACGTGCTAGTAAAGGAATATAATTGGTTTTGAAAAGACACACAGGAGAAAAAAAAAAACAACAACCCTGAAGTACAGACTGGGGGAATGAATAAGTTATATAAATGACACATCTCTCTCTGCTTCCTGACCCACCCAAATGTCAAAAAGAACCCATTACCACAGTTATGAGTCACTCCTATCACCATGACAACCCCACCATGATGGGTCAGACCCCCAAATACTGAGATATAATACATGCTTCCTCCCTTGAGTTATTTTTTTGTCTTGATCATAGCAATATGAAAGCAAATACAAAGGGTTCTATAGCCGACAGATATCTCTGTGCAGGCATAGGGTGAGAACTCACACATGCCAGGTCGTCTAGCTGAGTGTGATCATACCACAAAGTGTCATACATGGGACAGAGCAGGAGTCAGTGAATAACTTTTACCAAAGAAACCATAGAAATCTGATTAAAAATTTTTAAAAGAAATGGAATCATTGAGGTATTTTATCAGACTGTTTTCTTTTTGGCAAATCACTCAGTGATTCAAGTGTCAATGTAAGACTCCTCCAGCTTCTGGTTTGACTGCAGCACTTTTAAAATAGGCCCCAAGGTTGGTAAGACAGGTGACTCTACAGACTTGTAAAAAAAGAAGAAAGAAAGCTAGGGCCAATTAAGAAAGCCTCAGAGGAGAAGCCCCTGGAATGAGTCTGAAAAACAAGGAAAGCATCCCTCATTGGCTACCCCCCTCCAGTGCTGACCAAGGCAGATGGGAACAAAGCAAGTCAACAACCAGCCTCAACACAAGGGTGGAAACTCATGGAAGGAGTTTAATCTTTCAAAGAAGATTAAAATAATAGTCTAACATTTGGGGCAGTGAATTATAATCCTTTGTCATGTTTTATCTTTGATCGACATAAAACATACTGTGATTTTAGTTCAAGTGATGACATAAGAGTCTTAGGATGGCATTGGATAATGCTTCAGATCCCTAGACTTACCTGCAACCCATACACCAACGCTACTTAAGAGTAAGCAGGAAATTCCAATGAGAGCTCTTATCCAGAGGCAGAGGAAGTTTCCTTCCCTGGTCTTAATTTTAAAGACCAACTACTGAGACAATGGGGATGTTCTATTGGGAACTCACCAAGGCCAGCTGGCCTGGGTCTGAAAAAGCCTGGGATAAAACCGAACTCGCTGAACATAGTGGACAATGAGGACTACTGAGAACTCAAGAACAATGGCAATGGGTTTTTGATCCTACTGCATGTACTGGCTTTGTGGGTGCCTAGGCAGTTTGGATGCTCACCTACTAGACCTGGATGGAGGTGGGTGGTCCTTAGACTTCCCACAGGGCAGGGAACCCTGATTGCTCTTTTAGCTGACGAGGGAGGGGGACTTGATTGGGGGAGGGGGAGGGAAATGAGAGGCGGTAGCGGAGAAGAGACAGAAATCTTTAATAAATAAATAAATTAAAAAAATAAAGACCAACTAGAAGGAACACAAAGCAGCATTTTTTTTTCAAATCCTAAAAGTCATGCTTTCAATATACTAATTAATTTGTGATCACTTCTCTGCCTTGATAGCATCACTCTGCCAGTGGTACAGGTGCAAAAAATATCACTATCTTTCCTAGAAAGTAAAAAACCAGCAACTTCCCAAAACTGAAGCCTCAATCTAATCATGATTTCTTGAGACATTTCTAGAATAAGGAAAGCAACTCTTCAGAGATCCTGCTTATCCTGCTGTCACCAAGAAGAACCAACTCTTTCTCCTGTGTAACAAATCACTGAGGCTTAGACTCATATACTAAGGGCTGGACTATACTAAATTGGGCCTGCTCCATCCCTGTGGTTTTTTTTTTCCTAACCACTATCTGCTGTAGCTGTTTGCTGTCATTTCCTTCCATGTCAGGCTAGGAACTTCCTAGCCTGAATGAAACTAAGTTCTCATTCTTCTGCTAAAATGAATGCCTTAGAAATGTTCAGAATGAAAGGGACAAATACGAGCCATTGTTCTCCTCGAGGTGAAGATGGGAGAGTGACGGCACCCTTCCTTGGAGTTTGTCTACCTGAAGTGGGCAGCCCCATGGTAAGGGCAATGGGATCTTTGATTGTCACAGTCAGCATTCAAAAACGACATTTTTATTAACAAAGAATGATTAAATATAATTCTTTGTCTTCAAAGTGGTCCTTTTGAAAAACTGTGATATCTCTACAAAAGATGACAATCTGCCCACACGGAATAGCTTGTGAATGCAAATATTGCTCTCTTCATTGTCCCTGATTTCCTCAGAAGCTACATAACCCTCACTTTCTAAAAACCGTAGGCTGTGAAGTTAATAGAATTCAAAAGGACTAACTTTCAATCCAAAAAGTTACAAAGATGTTAGGTCTCCAAGTCTTTAAGGAAATCCAATTATAGGTCTTTTTTTATTATTATTATTATTCAAGTAAAGACCAAAAGAGAGGCTTTTCTTCTCCAGCGTCATTTACTCAGCAGGAACTCTCCTTGACTCTAGAGCCAATCCTATCGCATTTCTCATTACGAAGTTACTAGCAGATACCCAAATTCAGACAGAAACTCCGAGCAGTCAAAAGTTGCTCTGGACACTTCAGAGGTACACCTTTCCATAATAATTTATCTGTGAAAGTTGGGGACAGGATTGTGATTAGGGGAGGGCAATGCTGAGGCCACTTTTAAGGAGCAATTCACTCTTTGAAAGATTCCTGGAGTTTCAGACTGTCAACACTTCATGACCTCATCCTAACTTTGGCTAGAGTGGAATTAATTTCTTGGCTTCACCCTGTCTTTCAGAAAAGAAACGACAATGACTGATGAGAGAAGACGCATTTTCTTTAGTGGTACAACCCACTGATGCTGTGCTCATGTCCCCCCAGTCATGTGGCTTTGAACAGTTGTGGTGAAAATCAGACAGAGACAGTGGAGGAGAGAAGAGGTGGAAGGAGAAACAGAAACAGATCAGAGGGATTTGGAGGGCACAGGAGGGGATGTGGGATGAATAGATCAGAATGCATTATGTATGTGTTTGAAAATATTGAAATGAAGTATATTATATATAATATTGTTAACCAAAACAGAGCAACAAAACTACAACACATTTTTAAGTCTATTAATATATGAACTTTAAAAAACTTTCCAAGAATCCTGATTTAATACCTTTCCCACAGCTATTTGAAGAAGATGTCAGGATCTGATAAAGCCTTCTTGTGACCCACACACCAAAAAGTCATGAAGAAAGAGAGCTATTGAGGTGCTTAGAACACAGATGTCTCTGGGGATAGTTATACATTTCCTAGGATGGAGTTCAGGTTTGCTTCTGTACTGATGTCAGGTCTTATTTAGGGAGCCATGGTGAGGAAGCTTCATCGGTGTAGCCCTGACTTGAGCTCCTGCTCTGGGTTCCCTGGATGATGGACTGTAACATAGAAGTGTAGGCCAAATAAATCCTTTCTTGTCCAAGATGGTGTTGGTCAGTGCTTAGCACAGCAATAGAAACCTAACTAGAACAGGGTTTCTTCAGTTCATAAATTTATCATCCTGTATATCCTAATGTGGGGCACAAGTTTGATTGCACTTCCTAATTACTCAGGTAACATTATTTCCCTTCTCAGATCTTCAATGGTGTTGAAGACTAAATAAATGTAGTTACTTTCCTCTCATGACTTGGCCAAGTTATTTATTATACAAGACTTAAGCTAGTTAGAATGGGATATTTGTTCTTATTGTATATAATATATTGTATATAATTTTGTAGTATGTTTAGACCTCTTTTACTTAAAACAAAAGGGGGAGGTGCTGCGGGAGCTCCTTCTACTCCTTCAGCCAATAGCTACTGAGATACCAGCCCACTGGGGCATGGTTTCTTTCTGTTTAAAAAGCAGCGGCAGCCCTCTGCTCTCTCTCTTGCTCCAGCAACTAGACTCCTTTCCTGGCTGCCATGTAGGACGTTGTTCTGTAAGTTTTTTTCCCCTCAAATAAATAACCCTTTGAATCCAAACTGGTGTGGGATTATTTCACGCCTTATTCCCTATGATGAATGACTGTATCTCTGCTTAACCCATGAGCCAAAGTCAGCCCTTTCTCCCTCAAATGACTTCTTGTTGGGTATTTGATCACAGCAACAAGAAAAGTAATATTTCCTGCCAGATGGTTTTTATGCAGAAAATGCTATGCAGTAGGAGAAAGGGCAACAGTGGTCTCATTCAACTGTGAATTCTAGGAACTACTATGATACCAACCTCCCAGATCCTGTACAATAGTGGCAGGATTGTTATGGGGGTAGCAACCACTCTCTTGTTAGATTTGAGGCCTGCTCCATGTGAAAAAACTTATACTTGGTAGTGTGAATCCACTCAAAAGTCCATGATAGGGAAGGTCATAGACCCTAG
>NC_022031.1:22321396-22357509 GCF_000317375.1 Microtus ochrogaster | reverse complement strand
TATATATATATATCCATATCTATAGACATTTGCTATGCTCACACTTAATCAGAGAATCCTCTCTCCTAGTGAACTTCAGTGAATTCAGACTTATGGCCAGCAAAGAAAATAAATGATAACTGAATGTCCTAACTCATCAAGACATTTATAACATCCCATGTAAGGATCAAGGAGCATTGCAGAGGGGAAGCAGACAGACAAAAGGGCTGCAAAGTGCTTCCTTCTAAGCAATACGCAGCAGTAAAGAACTTTCAACCACTGAAGATGCCTGCACTGGTCTACACATGAATGGGCCCATCAGCAACCAGAGAGCTTTATCCCTCACCAATGAACTACTTAATGGTAATAGATTGCTGGGGGAGGTAGTTATTTCCTTCAGTGGCACACCCACTGGTGACTATACCAGGAGCCAGCAGATAACCCCAATATAGGTGGAGGCTGCTTGTACGTCCTGGCCACCCAGAACCAAAATAACCACACAGAAACTATATTAATTAAAACACTGCTTGGCCCATTAGCTCTAGCTTCTTATTGGCTAACTCTTATATTAATTTAACCCATTTCTATTAATCTGTATATCACTACGTGGTAGTGGCTTACCAGCAAAGATTGGGCGTGTCTGACTCTGGCGGCTTTATGGCAACTCTCTGATTCCACCCTTCTTTCTCCCAGCATTCAGCCCAGCTTTCCCTGCCTACATAAGTTCTGCCTTGCTATAGGTCCAAAGCAGTTTCTTTATTCATTAGTGGTAATCGCAGCATACAGAGGGGACTCCCACATCACCCCAATCCAAAGACACTGGTTAAGCTAAATAGGTTACAAAATCAAACCAAAAGTCTTTAATCTAGAAAACAGACTGTATGGAGAAGGGAAAGTTGATAGGGATAGGAGAATAACAGAGCTTAGTGAGCAGAATGTATTCCATACATGTATGAAATTGTCAAATAACTAACTTAATTACTACATAATTTTAAGCTAATAAAAAGCCCTGACATTGAGGAGTGTATGTGAGACATTCCATTCTAGAGAAGAAAGGAATAGTAAGTTTTAATTAATGGGTTAGGCAGCTCCTTATATTGCCTGTCTGCTCCTTGTTGGATCCATAGGTCCATGAAGTGTCAAGCTGGCAAGAATCTTGGACTCGCTCCAGCCCCAAACCCCTCATTTTACAGATGAGCAAGCTTGCTTGCTAACGTTATTGATTCTGCTTCTTCTTCAAATGAGCTTTCCCTTTGCTTCCCAATTCTTCATCACTTCTTTTTACCATTGTGGATGCTGCAAGGCCATTACCTGAACTGGCTTCTTTGTAACTCAAACATCCTTGCCTATGAAGGAAAGGGCTTTTATACATAAGTAATTTCCTAGGTACTATGGCAGTCACTGTGTGGCCTTTCTTGATATTACTAATAAAAGAGATACAGTGATGTTTCTGTTTAAGTCGTGGTAATGTTCTTTTTTTGACAGATATCAGTCAGTACAAAACAATGTGCTCACTCTCCCTCTTAATAGAAGCTATGACAGAAATGTTCTGCGTACCACACAATGCCCATCCATCAATTCCTGACATCAGAAACTGGAACTTTGGTTCATTATAAAGATGCTTTCCCCCATCACTCCGCCCTCCAAACTCTTATTGACAAAGGATATTCTTTTGTTTTATAGCTTGCAAAGCTGAATGAGGAGTTTCTCACTCTAGAATTTCATCCCTTTGTCACAGAGCTGACTCCAGTCAGCCACTTTACAGGACATTTTGTTCCTTGTGAAAGTCTCCACTTAGGCATTGAAATGTAAGGCCACTCTCAGAATGGCAGATGCCACCATTTCTAGGATGCCCTCCCTCGTTCCCTGATCGCCGTGAGCACACACTCCCAAGGTCATAGAGCTCCCTTCCTTTGCATTTACATAACAGCTTCTATTTATAGCATCCTGAATATTTAGCACAGTGAATTATTCTAGTCTATTTCACTCTTTTGGATTATGAAAATAGAGACTAAACCTTTGCACTTAGGGAAATATGAAGACTCAAAATAAATATTAGTTAAATGAATACACAGAAACCTTTGGCATGATGTAGGCTAACCCAATTGTGCAAATTAGCACAGACTCCCCTGTGGAAAAGATCAAAGTCAACAATAGAAAGATAGTTTTCTAATTGAAAGGAACAATAAAGTTGTAACCAGATCAGTGGGGCTGGTGGTGAAAGTTTTTGCCTAGTGACCATATGCTTAGATGGGCATCTGAGTGTTGGTTTCTTCGAAAAGCATTTAAGTTTCTACCACATTCCTTTCTGCCAGGAATTGCAAAAAGGAGACAGAATGCAAGGGTCCTGCTGGTAGATAAAAAACCAATACTGACTTTAAAGCTCTTTGCCAACTTGCCTTTCAGTCTCTGTTTTGTCACGATCCTAAGAGAAGCAATCCTAAGACACTTATGACGCTGCAATGCTTTTTCATAGTAACCGGTCATTACTGGTGATCTGAGCCTATGTGTCAGTCTCTGTCCGAGGCACTTCACACAGGTCATCACGCCTAGAGTCCCTGCCAATGCATTGTGAACTGCAGAGCTGAAGGCAGAGGTCAAGTCATCATGCTTACAATAATACACCTGCAGACCTGCTCCAAGCCCAGTCAGTTTAATCATGCCACTGAATTTTTTGATTTCTAAATAACCATGCCCTACCTCACCCCATTCCATTAATGCAGAGAGACGTCATTCTTTTTTTTTGGGGGGGGGGGATTTTGGTGACACCTAGCCAGGATGGAGGTTTAGCCCTTTGCATCCATGCTACACTTCATTTAGCACCTTCCTCTGCACTCACATATTCTAATCTCCCCCACCATTGGGTGTCAACAGTTACCTTTGCATAGGCCTAAACTCTTGGTCTATAGCTGGAAGAAAACAATAATTTAGAATCCTGCAGGAAAAGAACAGAGCCGTCCCACAGAGCATGCCAGGGTGACAGGTTGAATACAATGCGCCTACCAGAAGCCCATTACATCGCAGTGCCCTTTGAGCCCTGCAGGAGAGTAAGGCTCTGCCTCATTCTGAAGAAATGATCCTTCTCCACACAGCGGAGGGACACATGCATGCTGCACTTGACTCCGCTGCATCTTTCGACCCCAGATCATTGACTGTGGCAGCCTCCAGATGAAACTTGCTCCAGCTTGCCTCATCAAAGGGAAGCCTGCTACTGTGTGGAAGGCTTTGAGGCTTGAACAGGAGAAAGAATATAAAGTGGGGAGCTGAGAGGCCTCAAAGGACAGCTCTCCCAATAAAAGCAAAAGAACACAAATATAAAAGACTCATGATTTCTTTAACAGTATGTAAAAAAAAAAATACAGGTTGCTAGTTTGTCATATCGTCAATGTTTTCCCCACTGACTCCGAAGCCATCACGAGCTGAACCAAACCTGAATTAAAACAGGCTTCAAAGGAAGCTTAACAGTTGGTCACAAGGGGTAAATTCCTCCCTGTACTGCAAAAGGGAGGGCTCCCCAGAGGGTGATAAGTGGGAGAGTCCCTTCAGTAGCTAGGTACAGTAGGAAATCATAACTCTTCACAGGCCAGGGATGTTGCCACGGCCACCTTCACCAACTTGCTCAAAGTCGCAGTAAAACAAGAATGCAAACCCACAGCTGTCAGCCCTGATGACGGATTTACTGACTTTGGATGGCTGCTTCTCTGTTTAATACCTTCCTCCCCACAGCCAGCCTGTGAGTGGCAGAGAGGCATGCCACTGAAGATCAGCAAGGTCTTCCCACAGCTGACCTCCGCGGAGGCAGCAGCGACATTTTGAACAAGTGAGACAAAGTGAGGAGAAGGCACTCAGCTCATTGAGGTGCCCACTCAAGTCCCAGATGCCTGTCTCCCCAGGGCATTTTGAAGAGCATGAGGTAGATACATCCCAGAAGAAAGAGACATGCCAGCACTGTTTCAATTAGACCAAACCTTTCTATTCTAATCAGGAAAATTATATGTATATACTTGAAAACAAAAACAGTTTAATCGTAGTTTATGCCAAGCTGTCTCCTAAATAAATGCCTTCCAACTATAAATCCCATTCTATCAATGAGAAAGCAGAAACAGAGAAGTCCGGTGACTTCACTCAAACCACGGGGATTGAAAGTGCTGCCTCTTTGCTACCTCTGTTATTCCCTAGTAAACCACATTCACGCCATCCTGTATTCTGCGAGCCTCCTGAGTTATCAGTGCTTCAATCCACCATGCCACAAGCTGGCTCAAGACATTGGGGAAAGGAGGGAGGATGGGAGGTGGAGATGATGGGAGGGTAGTATGGCTGGCAATGAGCTGAGTGGCTTTGCTAGTTCTCCAGTTGCCCTCGGAGACTGGGGCGCTTCTGACTCATTTGCTGCACTGGCTCAGACCTCCATGTCCTCGGTTTGCAGGTGCCAAGGGCTCTTTTATGTCCCCACCTATTGTCGCTTGGTCTCCCTACTTCTGCAATGTCTCTGGACGCTGTTTTATTATGTAGAGTCGGGCAAGAGACAGACGGCTGTGTGTGTGCGCGAAGCGGTGATGAAGCTGGCACGGGGTCTGCTGTGTCTGTGGTAGTTTATTACTGCTGCCAGCAGAAGAGAAATCTGATCCTGGCAGATGCAGCCTGCTGTGAATCAATATTTTACAGGTAGTATACTTTGAAGAGATGACATCAAGACAGAATCAAAAGAGAGGCGGGAGGGAGAGAGAGAGAGAAAGAAAAGACGCGAGTAAGAGCAGAGAATTTATCCTGACAGTCTTTGACAGTTCTTCCCACAAGGAGTGAGGGGAACAAGCCCCAGCGAGGGGAGCTGACACCTCCGTAGGGGAGAAGAGACTCCTTGACAAAAGCCATTACTCCCTGCTGCCCTTCACCACAGGCAGGCTCTATCAGAGAAAGGGAGCCCGCAGTTGTAATACCTTTTAGAGTCAAGAAAGCCCGTTCTGAGGCTAGGGCTGAGAAAATACTCACAAGCACATGGGAAGCAGACCTTCCCTCCCCTGGCTCGCACTGCAGAGAAAGACCAGAGATGAATCGACCTTTTATTTCAGGTCTTGGTCTTTCCCTGGTCTGTACATTAGGGAGGTCCTTGGGGGAAGCCCTGAAGAGTGTTCCAGACCTTCCATCTGGGATAGAAAAGTATAGGGTGGGTAACGGAATTTTCCAGGGCTCGTAGGATCCCAATGCACTGAGGAAGGAGGAGGACAGGCGAGCTGCCCTGGGCTGCTGTCTTCCCTCCAGTAAACCTATACACCAGGACAGGATGGGAAGAGAAGATGAGATTGCTGTGCTTCTGCCAAGGAGACAAAGGAGCTGTATTTATGCCTAGCCTAGAGTAGGGAAGAGTGGTTCTCAGGGGCTGAGAATTAATTAACCCCCAATCACGCTCCTCCTCTGAGCAAGGTGCTTTCAACACAGGGAGAGTGAGAACGATGGAAAAAAGAATCACCTGCATCGCTGCCTTCGAGGGAACCGAGACATATCTACACAACCTGTTCTGATGCGAGGACTGCTGACTGCCCGTGACACGGCAATCAGAGTTCCCTAGCAGCCCAGAATTGCAGCCTTTTAATATCTGAAAGAAATCCTGGCATAAGGAATGAAGAAGGTTGACTGCCTGTTTGACAGCAGGACCCAGACAAGCCCCAAGACACTCGCACCAAGACTACACATCTGCATGGAATCTGGGCCTTGCAAGACAAAGGGACTTTTAACAGGGAAATAGACAGGGACGGGTTCCAGGACAAAGAAATTGCTTGAGCCAGCACTTCCTACATTGTGTCCCAGGGGAAAAAAAAAACAGGGAATGGGAGAGAGGTGTTACAAGAAATAGCTCTTTGGAAACTAAACTTTAGAGCTTTCAAGTTACTTCAGGATAAAAATTATCATAATCTAAAACTCTTCTGTGGGAGAAAGTCTCAGACAGAAACAAAGAGGTGAACAATAATTAGCATTTATACGAGTTAGAAGAACTATCTTTTTATGGGTGTGCGTGTTCATATGTATGCGCACATACATGTGGATGTATTCACATCCATGTGGTGGCTAGAGCTTGACACTGTGTATCTTCATCACTCTCTACCTTGTTTGTGAGTGTGCATGTGCACTTGCATGTATGTTTGTATATGTGTGTGTACATGTGAAGGACAGAGGTCAGTGTTAAATGTCTTCCTCAGTCACTCTTCACTTTATTTATGTGGGTATGCAGTGTGCATGTGTGTGCGCACCCATGTATATGGGCATATGTGCATAAAAGGTGCATGCACATGTATGCACGTGCACGTGGAAATGAGAAGTTGACATCACGTGACTTCCTCAGTCACTCTCCAGCTTACTTTTTGAGACAGGGTCTCTCATTGAACCTGGAGTTCCTGAATCTGCTATCATGGTTGGCCAGCAAGCTCCAGGAATCCATCTGCCCTCATTTTCCCTTCACTAGGGTTACAGATATGTGCAATCACGCCGCTTTTACATGGGGTCTGGGAACTGAACTTGCATCCTCATGCTTGTGTGGCAAGCACTGTGCCAACTGAGACATCCATCCAAACCCTAGTTGCCCTTTAAAATTGAAAATCCAACCACTTTGCATCAGTTGAAAATTTGTAATTTTCTGTTGTCCATAAAATGAAGTCACACATTGCCCAGATCCTGTCTTTTGCTTTCTCTGCTGCGTATTTCTTCTGTAGCCACATAACCCCTCACCTGAATTCTATATGTGCTGCTCCTTTCCCTTATTTTTGCTTCCCACTTTCACCATCCTACACTCAACCAATCACGCCTTCTAAATCAGCTCACTTTCAAACATACCACCCCCCAGCAAACACGAATTAGATGATGGGAGGAAGATAAAGAAAAAATCTAAGAAGACCAATAATCTCTCAAAATGCTTAAAGAGAGGAGAAGGTTTCTGCAGTTAAATATCACAAAACATTGGAAATACAAGAAGCAGCACAGAGCCAGAGTTCCACACTGAGGTGTGCCGGTGACGACCAAGTGGCAAATCTCTGCAGATGCCCCATTTAACCCTAAGTCAAATACTGCAAAGACAGGGATGCAAAATCAAGCCTTAGGCATCCTAAGATATCTGAAAGAGTCTGTTTCATACCTCCGCACTAATCAAATAAAGACCCATACTCTATTAAATACAGCAAAATCAAATTGTTTAACAGTGATCTCCTACTTGGGTGTCATAGCAGGATTGCAGGTTACCAGCGTTTTAAGACCTTTGCCTAACCTTCTGTCACGGTGGAGCTACAAAACAGTTTGTGGAGTGGACCTTGTCACAGACCACTTTGTAACAATATTCTAAATAGGCACTGTCTGGTCTAATGTTTCAGTCGCATCCAGGTGTACCTATGAGGCTAGGGATGAACAGTTAGTCTGGACTTAAACGTGTTCCAGAGTTTAAAGACTTAGTATGTGAAAATTAAATACCTTGTTAATATTTTCATATTGATTTCATGCTGATATGATAATGATTGATTTTAAATACAATAAATTACTAAAAATAATTTTACTTGATAATGTGGCTACCAAAAGAATTCCCCATCAAATATGAGACTCACATTTTATATGACCTACACAACACTGGTCTAGGTTTTAGCTCTTGAGCTTTCCTCTTGGGGTTTGTGCTGGGAAATAGTTTTTATTTTTTTATAAGATCAACTCACAAACCCATCCCTAGATTATTTATTAATTCTATTAGAATATTTGCTTCCAGACTGAGCTGCACTGAACTGAATTTACAGTTAGGGGCTTGAGGGGACAGCTGTGTAGCAAGGGAGAAGGCTGGCTTTTACTGCAGATGAGAAGAACAATGAGGAAAAGTAACAGTAGGCTGGGGGGAGGGAGATGGGTCAGCAGAGAACCCAGTGAGCTTCCCCGGAAATGTCAATAGCATCCTGTGTTGACATGGCTTACAAAATCCCTGGTGGGGAGCCCTACAAGATACTTTGTTAGTTTAAATCATCTAACAAAACAATCACCTCACAGCATGGCTTCAGTTTCTCATACTGAAGAAAATAAATTCTTCTTAGAAAAAGTGTGTGGAACAGAAAACAGATTCTGCGTATGATCAATTTGCACCTTCAAGAACATCACCATTTTTGTGACCGACTCGTTGCAGGTCAGCATCTTAAGGTACCCCATCCCCAAACACACACGCCAAGACTACCAGCAGGGTAAGGGAAACAAAGCCAGGGTCTCATATGTGTGCTCTACCACTGAGTTACAGCCCTAGCCCGGATGAAGAGTGACATTAACTTGACTGATAAAGTCGGACTGCAACATGGTTGATGCCGAACAGGATGTAATGCAAATCTTTATCCAAAGATTGTGCTCTTTAAACAAATATGCAAATAAATATCTAAGCAAGACTTGTAAGCAAGCCTTCATCTAAAAAGAATTACTTTTGCCAGGACTATCCAGAGTTTTCCCAATAATATCGATATTAATAAATTTAATTCATCCCAATTCCTTACACTCCCTCAAGATAGAATCATTTCTTTTTTTCTTTTTTTTATGTATATGAATGTTTCATTTGCTTTTATGTTTATGCACATGCGTGCCTGGTGCTGTGGAAGGCGCGAAGAGGGAGCCTGTTCACCCAGAAACAAAGCGATAGATAGTTGTGATCTGCCACGTGGATGCTGAGAATTGAACCTGGATCCTCCGGAAGAAGAACCAAAGCTCTTACACGGAGCCTCCTCTCCGGCCTCAACGGTCCATTTCCTATTTGAATGTATAACAGGTTCTCCTTGTGGCAAATTATTTGCTGTCCTGAGCCTAACTCCTTTTTTATCTTCAATGTCACTAGTGGCTGGTCTAGACGAGAGATCATCGGGCAAATTGTCTCCATCTCACTTTCACCTCGCCACCTTCAGCGGGGCCATCTTCATGAAATGGGATGAAAACAGAATGAAAAAAGCAAACCTACCTAAAACATCACAGTCCCTCTCCTCACCAGCTCGAACCGAACCTTGGGGCAGTGCTGATGTTCCAAGTCTTGACCGAGGCCCTTAAGCTTGGCCTAAACGCAAGTGGAAGGCAGCTGCTGAGAAGAATCCCAGGGATTTTATGGTACTGTCTGTAGAGAAAAGGATTCAGCCTACTTGAGTGTAAGTGTCAAGAAAGAGAGCATAGAAGGGTGAGTGTTACGCACTGGCTCAGGGCTAAGCCGAAAAAGTACAAATATTCATAAGATTCTAGACATATAGGGTGTAGATGCTACCAACTTTGTGTCATTTCCTGTCACTTTTCACTGCATAATTATGAGTCGAGCCCTCTTCACTCTCAAAATTGGCTCATTTGAACATTAATTTTGGCCATCCTATGTAACCTGCAAAACACGGTGATGAGCAAGTTGCCCTGTCCTGTTGTCACTCTCCTGCCCATCATATGCATAAAACCGTTTATGCTAAGCAAATTCTGTATAGTCATAACTATTATTTCCATCGGGAAGTGACCATTTATTAGGAGATGGAGCTCTTTTTATTGGTGAAGTGTAGGGCCTAGCCAGAGGTTAATGGGGACAAAAACCAGGCTGGCCTAGAATTCTTGATAGATTAATATTATCTGCATGGTGGAGGTTAAGTGCTGTGTGGGCTGCCAAAGGAAATGCAAGTGTCTCTGAATGATGCTGGATAAACAGGAAGGTCAGAACAAGAGCAGCGACAACCTACATGCCATTCCAGCTCATGTTTTCAGAACTGGCATGGTCACTGTCAGGGGGCCAAGTTTCTCAGCTCTTGGCAGTCCACCTAAAGCAATTCTTCGAGAAGTTAGAGAAGCATATGCTTTAACAGTACAATTGTCCTTGCTATGACCTATGATCAGAGGGAGAATAAAAATAGCTAACACAAGGCCTTGGCCCATCAAATGATGCCCCCTCTAAACAATTAGTGCAATTGTACCACTGTGTTCTAATCGATAACTGCAACTTTACAGGAGTCTGACAGGATCCAAGCCTGCCCCCGAATTTACCACACACATCAGTCATTTCCTTCCTTGGCCCTTTACCAACCCCTCAGAGTTAAATACTTCATACCTGTGAGCATCTTTCTGCTCCTGTAACATGTGTGGTCTTTCTTTTTCTCCTGGAGCAGATGAACTCTATCCTGTCTTAGACACTAGTGCTCAAGTTAGGATCTTCAAGTGGTCTTCCCAGAAAACACCATTAGAGGAAGCATCTTCTTAGACTGCTCCCGGTGGAGTCCCTGTGTATTTTCTTCATCAACTTACTTATTCTTTTCTTTGCTTCCCCCATTCATTCTTCACGAGCGAAAGGACATTTACCTCTTAGCTGCTGTGTTGCTCATACCTGGAACAGTGCCTGACACATAGCTTTTGTTATAGAAAGAAATAAAGGAATGATGGCCCCAGAAGAACTGGTACGGATGTCTCCAATGGAAGACAGCTTTGTCCAGGCTACTTTATTAATATCACCTAACAAAAACGAAATGGCCTGAGCAAATAATAAATATCAGAGCTAAGAGCCTCTTTGCTGGAGGTGCAGTAGAGGCACTTAGATCTTGGAGTTAAGCAAGAACAGTCTAATTAGACATAAAGTCTTCTGAATAGGAGGAAACTCATGCCTGCTACTATAGGACTAGCCAACTATCAGTGACAGAGGTCCTGGACCCTAGATAAAAATCTGCCATTGCCACATCCCTAAGTCAGTATAACTTCTAGCTGCATCCTTAGTACTTGACCTTCCACACAGAGATTCATGTAGCTTTCACCCACCATCCTAGTTCGGGTTGCTATTGCTGGAATGAAATACTGTGGTCAAAGCAACTGGGGGAGAAAAGAGTTCATTTGGTTTACAGTTCCCCTTCAAAGTGAACTGACCAGTGCCTCGTTGGGATGCTTGGTCATCTGCAGATGGCTGGGCCTGGAGGCTTCAACATGTTCCCTTTGGCAGGCATGCAGCAAATGTTTTTCCTGCATCTAAGGGACAAGAAACTTTCTCTTGTTTACTTCTGGAGATCTTTTGTGTCCTTCTACAGGATGCAGAGGACTTGCTGGCAAAGATCACTCTATCCATGCTCACTGAGATCAATGAAAACAAAAGCAAACACAGAACCCCATCTTAGAACAAACATCAGGCAAAAAATAAAGCTCACATTTCCCAGGATTTATTCTTCCCTCTTAATGCTTTGACATCATTATTAACCTCTTAAGGTTCGATGGAGGAGTCTTGCATTTCCTAGTTACTGAGATTTATTTTTTTTTTTTTAGAATTTTAGAACTGGCTCAGCAGGTAGAAGGGCTTGTTACGACAGTTTGACAACCTGGGTTTGTCGGCTCCCTGGAACCCCAGTAAAAGCCAGACATGACAGTATGTACTCCTATGTGATCCCAGAACTTCTACAGTGAGATGGGGCAGAGACAACGGAATTCACAGAAGTTTGTAAATAGCTTGCCTATATTTCCCAGCAAACTTATGAGGAAGACTCAGTGTCAGACAAGACAAGATGGAAAGCAAAGTCTGACCACTGACACTGTCCTCCGTCTTCCCCATGTGTTCCATGACAAGTGGGTATCTTCACACACACACACACACACACACACACACACACACACACACACACCACAGAGAGAAAGAGTAAACATACACAAAAATAAATAAACATTTAGAATGTTGATACTAGATAACATATTTTAGCTAACATACCTAAACATTTTTTTGCAAAGAATTTTAATAACTTTTATTTTAATTACATTTTTAATTGAAAATACATTCTGTCATACAATTTGTCCATAACACAACTTCCTCCTCCAATCCTTCGAGTTCCCCTCCTCCCCGTCCCTACTCCCCTTATCCACTCACACTTAGATTCTTCTTCAGAAAGTAGCTTGCCTCCAAGAGACAACAACCACACATGACAAAACAGGATACAATTAAACAAGCCCAAATCCCTCACACCAAAACTGAACAAGGCAACCCAATAGGAGGAAAAGAGTCTCAAGAGGTCAATCTCAGACTCTTTTGCCTGCTCTTGAGACTCTTTTCCTCTTATTGGGACACCTAAACATTTTAACACTGTTATAAGTGATACTATTTGACATCTTTGTAAGTTATCTCGCTGTTTTAAATTATCATTAACATCCATTTTCTATATATACAATTATATGGCCTGAGAGCACTACCTGCTCTTGTAGAGTACCTGATTTCAATTCCCATCACCCACATGGTGGCTCAAAAACCTCTTGACTAGCTCCAGGGGATCCAATGACCTCTTCTGACCTTCAAAGGCTCTGCATGAAGGTGAAGCAAAAACATACAAACAAAACTCCTGTAAACATAATAAAATAAAAATAAGTAATAAAAATATACAGCCCACATACATAAAAGTAAATAATATTGACCTGGCAGTGATGGTGCATGCCTTTAATCTCAGTACTCAGGAGGCAGAGGCAGGTGGATCTCTATGAGTTCGAGGCCAGCCTGTTCTACAGAGCAAGTTCCAGGAAAGGTTCCAAACCTACACAGAGAAACCCTGTTTCAAAAAAGCAAAAGCAAAAACAAAAAAAGTAAACAGTATAAAAAAAGACCAGAATCCTGTTAACTTGAGCTTTGTGTGTGACTTTATACATTGATCCACCTTTCCCCGTCATAACACTCTTCCCATATATTTGAAAGTAAGCAAACTGCCTCAGAGAAGTGAATGAGAACTCTGCTACATTAGAATCATTTCTTGATGAGAAAGCCACACGAGTGACCTCACCTTTGGCCAAAAAAACTTAAAAAAAAAAATGTTGCTTCTCATCTAGATTTTTCTACCCTTTTCTTCCTTGTTTCTCACTCCTTGTCTATTGTCTCTGCTTCCTTGTCCCCTCCCCTCGCTCTGCTTTTGGCTTAGACTGCAGATACTTTGTTTTCTCACAGTTCTGGAGTTCAGAGTCATGGTGGTGGTCAAGGGGCTTTCCAGTGAGGGTTGTCTCCCTTCCAGGCTGTCTCCTCTCTGTCTTCACGGGGCCTGGTCTCAGTCAACAGAAAAGCATGTGCAGCCAAGTCTGTTGGTATGTGACTTCACATGAACACGGATTCCATGGCACTAGCACCACTTCCTTTAATAAACTACGTGCTATGAGCGGGAAGCAGGAAGATAAATAGTGCAGCCACTGTGGCAACCACCAAAGGAAACAGAGAGTTTGGTGCATCATGAGGAGCCCATGCCAGAAGGAAGGTCAGGGAAGGGGACGGAGAGAGCTCCAGAGGAGATGATGCTGGGCTAGGGTCATCAAGGACCGGAGAAGCTATTTAGGCAACAAAGAATGTGCATGTCATATGTGTGCACAAAAACCTCAAAGCTTGAGGCAGACTGGCAGAGTTTGGAAATGCTGTTTTGTTCAGTTGGGGAAAGTGAAGGAAGGTTTAATCCAGAGACATAGTCAATTGAGCAACCTACTCTTACGGTTTTAAAGAAGTAAGATTTTTCTTTTTGAAAACACTTTCTATCAAAAGTCCAAGTATTGGCACATTGTTGATCTTCTTGATCTGAAACTGTGGCCTACAGATTTTCATTATACCCTTAGCATATATCTAAGAGTACACAGTGTCTAAATGGATTAAAGACATTTGCTGAATGCTAACTTGTAAAAGAAAAGATTTGATCATATTTCTTTTCTGTTTCTGGTCTTAGTTGAAATCTATCAATATAATTAGATACAAAGTGAGTAAACACATGTTTTAAGCTAACCATTTTAATTTTTAAAAAAGTCATGTACAGAGTAGGCACATCCTCTAAAGCCGCGGGTTGCTTCCCTTTGGTTCTTTTGCTTACTTTTGTTTTATGCATCTGCCCAATACACACTCCCACTTGCCTTCTAGTCAGAAACCGTGCTAAATGCCATTACTGCTCTTGAAAGCTACAATGGATGATTCATAGGGCATGCTAGATGAGAGAAGCCAGCATGATCTATTTCACTTGCCAGGCTCACTTATCAGTAGTCATTGCCCTACAATCATTGATCTCCAAACTTTCTCTATAAAGAGAAAGACAGTACTTAAGGCTTCTCATGCCATATGGTTTTTACACAACCATGTTACCATAGATGACACAGACACAAATGTCCATGTTCCAACGAAAATGTATTTCTAAGCATGAGATGTGGTTCTGATTTGGTTTGTTGACTTCTAGAAGGAGGGGAGAAAGAGAGCTAGGCTGCATCTCAGCCTAAGCAGTAAGGTTTAAGAGCATGAATTTAGGGCCTACTGTGAAATTAACTCCATATACAACTGACTTGAAGTAGTCTAGCTCTAATTCTGGTGCGTTCACTAGTTTACCAGGTAATCCCAAACCAGTTGCTAACCCTCTTACATTGTTTAGTATTCAATATGGCTTCAACTCAGGCTGAAATTTAACCGGCAACCTAACAATATTAAGAGGAGGAGCCTTTTTAAGAGGTGATGACAAAGGCCCCTCTTCCCCCATGCAATGATTAATATGGACTTGTCACCAGGCACATTGTTGCAATGACACAGCTTTTCTGAGGCTGATATCACCTCTTCTTCTGTACATGTCCGTTCTTGTTTCTGCTTCTCTGCCGTCACATGACCTAGAACTAGGCCTTCCGCAGAAGCCAAGAAATCACCATCACCTGGTAAGACTCTGGAACCATCAGCCTAAAAAAAAGAAAAAAGAAACCTCTTTTCTTTATAAATAACTCAGTCAGAAAATGATTGCAACCACCTCCTGCCAGTGTGATCCTCAAAGCAGGCCAATGGACTCATAGAGACGTCTGGAGCTTACCACTGACCCTGGAGATCTGGAAACACCACCACCCCATGGTACCCAGTGGACTCAGCAGCATGCCATCTCTGACTGTTCATTTCTGTGCCAGCATCTCAATTTTGTCTTCAGCAGTATTTCTCAGTGATAGTGTTAGTATGTTCAAGGTTCGGGTTTTCATCCCCAACACCATACACACACACACACACACACTCAGAAAATGACAGACAAAGAGAGAGAGTCAAACTTCCATATCTAAAAGAAAAAGTTAAGTCTCCCAAATAAAGAAATTCTTGGAAATTTAGCTTTGGAACTTAGGAAGACAATACTCACTATGTAAGAACTGTGCACATTTGGAAATGGTAATAAATAATTCTGAGTAACTTTATATAATGGAAGCCCAGGCTGGGATTCTTTCTCTATAAAACTGATGATCTTGTTGCTCTATCCAACTCACCAAACTGTTTGTTTGGTAACGTGATGGTTGGTAATGGTGGCATATGTGTTTGCTCCTAACGTGGGGGAAAATATTTTATTTTGACATAATTTATTATTTATAATCTCCCAGAATTCCTGATTTTCATGAAAGCAGCTATTGAAATGCTGTGGTATAGCTCAAACCCTAGTTTTATCCCTGACTTTTCCTTTTCAGTCATTGTTTCCACCTCGTTTATAAAGCATTGACTTTACCATACTCTAAAAGGAGGATGAAATCAGGTAAAATTATTCTCAACAACAACAGCATGCCAGGTATGATGGCGTGCACCTATCATCCCACTACGCAGGATGCTGAAATGGGAAGGTCAAGGGTTCAAAGTCACCTAGGCTACATAATAAGAACCTGACTTAAAGACATAAATTAGCAACAATTCTAATATCAAGAACCTAGTTCTATTTTTACTAAGTACAGAAAAGCCTACAAATGACATTTTGTTCTCGCGGTTTTGGGTCTTTCTCTACTTACCTTTTTTTTTTTAAAAAAAGTAAAGCAGGCCAGGAGGGGTTAGCACTCCATGTGTCTCCTTTGCCAGTCCTGGCGAGTGTCCTTCCCACTTTGACAGCTTTATCACCTGCAGTCAGCCTTTTCCAGAGCCGGGCGGGCGTATTATTGGCAGCTGGCACGGCGGCTCCTTGCATGCCTTTATTGCTGCTGTCATCTTTGTCTACAGAAGAAGGGGCTCTTTGAAGGTTCTGGAGATAATTGATTCACTAGACTTTCCCTCCAGTCTTTCAGAAAAGCTCCTCACCGTACAGCTTATTATCATGGAAAACTTCCCCTGCCATGCAAGCAGGAGGGTAATTTCCCCGGCCTCAGGAAGCCTCCCATCTCCTACTTTATAATACAAGCTTCTTGCAGTGTTCTCTGCGCTGGGGATACCGGCCATCAGTCATGACAACACCGGACGTAGAAACCATCACGCTTGCCTCCTCCCTCCAGTCTCACCACATGTTCTTTTAGGACATATTTTTCCTAATCTAGAAGCTGAGCACTGCCATCCTTAAAGGAAAAAAAAAAAATAACAGAGATACTGGCTCCTCTCATTTTTTATACCCATGCAGAAATGGCTTCTCTTTGAAAAAAAGTAGACACAATTTATTCTAGATTGTATCCATAGCATATTGTCCTCAGCAACAGCTGGGCCAGGTACCCAGAGATCCTTAAGAAACGTTTTGTGAGTTGATCAATAATCAAAGTAATAAATCCTAAATATCTACTTGCATTTTGCCTAAATTGCTCCTCCAAGCCTCCGTGACTCGTGGCCAAAATGCCTATGTTGTCTAGTATGGAATAGCAGTAAGAGCCATGGCAATGGGAATTGTCATCAATATCCTTCTTAAAACAACAGAAACAGAAAATTGTTCAACCAAATTATTTTCTTTAGAACATTACATCCTACAGTGTATCTACTAAATGTGCCATAACCATTTCCTCTGCTGTACGTGAATGAAAGGAAAAGTCAACAGTGCTTGGGCAGGTCCCTACTGCCCCTCAGTCCATTAAGCTAAGGTAGCCAGAACTCTCAAATAATAAATCACTCCCCGGTCAGTTTTCTGAGCCGTTGTATATAGGATATAGATTGCTCATTTCATTTTACATTTTATAATACAGTATCTAATGTCTGGATTATTGATGGGAGCGCATAGATGGGTTCCACGGTATTAATACACAAAATGTTGTTTGTGTGTGTGATATATGTCAGCAGGGAAGTTCCTCGAATAAGTTAGTGACCCAAGAAAGTCCTGGCTAACTGCTCTGAATTCTAGCTCCCCCTGGTTTTTCTGTGCCTCATGTGATCTGGCACTGGTAGGTTTGAAAGGGATCACGGCTAGATTCCTAGTATTCCAAGAATTTGCTGGAGCACTGTAAACTAGAGATATTCAACTAATCAAGGTTTCAAAATGATCTTTTCGAAATTTAATCCATACTATGCTCAAAGAGCAAGGCTATGCCAAGTGGTTGACACTAATAAAATGGTGGGATTATGAAAGCAGAAAAACACACATTTAAAAAGTCTATAGCCGGAAGTATGATACAGTATGTCAGGAGACCTGCATGCCAACCCGTGGGGATGGTGCAGAATGGAGTTGCTACAAGATCTGTCAGAAATCAAAGGACTCTCTGAGGACAGGGGTGAGAGACAAGGTCATGTGAAAATCAAGTACTGCAGGACAATGCATTCTCCTGCCAACAAAGCCCAGCAGAACCATACCCAGGACTGGTGATCCTTCCTAGTGGGTGTAATTAATTCTTCCCCAGTACAGGCACACTGGACTCTTTCTGTTTTGCGGGCCATACATGAGTTCCTCTCTACAACTTGAAGACGCTGAGGGTATTTATCTCCACCTTTCTCCTTTCAACTTGCTTCATCATGTTCTCTCACCAAACATGAGAAGAACTGCTTACTTGTCTACACGCAACCCAGAGGAGCGCGGGCTTCAGCTGGGATGGAAGCGTCTTCCTTTCTCCAAACCAACACATTCCCTAAGAAAGGCACTATACAAAAATCTGAAAAATAATAGAAATTCCTCACACGTCTCATTACCAATCAGGATGTATGTATGCATGCATGTATATACAATGTGGTTTCCCAGAATACAGGACAGAAAAGAAAACCCCAAAATATTAAAATCTCAGAGGGAAATTCTCCAGTTTTCTTTCTTCCTAAACAAACCTAAAACACAAAGTACAAAACCCAGCATCTCTTTCAGCAAAAAAACTTAGATCTTATCTTGGCAGATAATAAGAAGATGGGGCTGGAGAATATAGAATTCAAATGACCTTAACTTGGGAACATACAAATTAAAGTATTCAGATAATTTGCCCCAACTACTTCCAAGACAGAACGAGGTTTTGCATTTTCAAGTACCCAGAAAATTGCCTTAAATTTCTATTTCAAGTTACAAGAATGGATCTGGAAAAACCCATTTACTGGTCAGAGTGGTGAATCAACATAGCAGGGGCAGGTGAGTCAGGAATCAAGTGAAAGGGGAAAGTTCCTAATCGGTTTAAACAATCACTTTGCATAATTTAACACATTTATAAATGGAATGCGTCTCCAGCATCCATAAAATTCAGGGAAAAAAACATAAAGATGAGTATTAAAAAAAATAAAGCTAACCAGATATCATTTCATTTTACATAAAATAGAGATTTGCATTCCCAACTGGCCTGAAGTTAAGATAGCTATCTCCATTTACCTTGCCCCTTGAAGCGGCTTTAAAAGCCTGCTCCTCGGCTCCGTTGTAAAATGCCTGCTAGGTTTTGAAGGAGTGCTTTGGAGGGTGAGAAAGATTCAACTCTGAAATGGCTAAACGACAGCTTTATGAATCTCACTGTGTCTCCAGGATGGAATATTCAGGCTGTTATCATGCGCCTATATTTGCAGGATGTGATCAGGCAGCTCCCGACTCCGTACTGCTGGCTGCTTACTATGCCAGCACCTTTTGTGCCACACAATAGGTAACACATCTGCAACACGGCTCTAAGAGGCAGCGAAGGCGGTTGTTAACATTCCACTCTTCCTGCATTAAAACCACCCGTGGTTGTGCGTCTCATGAGGACTGCTAAGAAGTCATCTTACCTCCAGATGAGCTCTCTGCATTTGTCATCTTCTGAAAACATCATCTGGGTGTGTTGCCGGTCTTCTGTTATTAACAAGGGTTCCACCTCTGTGAAGCAACAGAAGCCAAGCCATTATGGCTTATAGACCCCCTAATTCCCGTCCATTAGACAATGGCTCTCCTATTGGGTTGGAAAAGACTGAAATGTGCATGCATATGGAGTTTTACCAGAACACTCATTTTTACACAAGAGGACATCTCAAGGTGGCGTATGTCCAAAGTTTATGGTTCCTGGTCTCCACTTACCCCTTCACAGCCCAGCTCTACGCTACCTTAGAGGACCTGTGCTCCTTGCAATGAAGGAGCTCCCTGTAATGAAACCAGAGCCCTTTGGAGAAATCAGAGACAGCACATAACTCTTCCTGGGATTTCTGTCATTTCCCAGGAAGCTGGGTGCTCAGCCAGCAGCACTGAAGACATGGCGGCCCAGAAGCCTCTTCCTTTTTCTCATTAGAAATCTGTGCTTGTTTCTTGGGGCGACTGACACAGTCTCTTCAACCTGGATGGCTCAAAGCAGCAGAAATGTGTTCTCATACAGTTGCAGAAAACAGAAGCCTGGAATCCAATTGGCAGCAGAGCCACACTCTCTCCCCGGGCCTAAGGGGATATCTTGCCTTTTTCTGTTGCAGTGGCTAGTCCTTGCCCAAACTCTGCCTTTATGGTCACAGAGCTTCTTCGGTTTCTATTACCTTGCCACTCTTCTCTAAGGGCATATGGTGGCATTTAGAAGAGTCTTCTTGAGATTCTTTGTAATCACATCTGCAAAGACCCTTTTTCTAAACAAGGTAAGGTTTACAAATTCCAGGGAATAAGACTTGATACATTTAAGTGCCCATTATTCAACCTACCACAACAGCCAATACCCTAACTAAACCTTGACCAGCTTCATGTTTTTGAGGACTGATCCTTGCACGCTGTGTCAATTGCTGGATGATTTAACATTTTCTGGGCTAAGAAAGTGCTACCTTCTTAGGGTCTGGAGACTTGAATGAGTCTAACCTTGCCTTGTTTTTTTCTTTAGTCCAGCCAGCCACTCACCTTTGATCTCTCTCCCACTACTTTCCTGGACCACGGGTAATCAGAAAGAGCTTGTAAAAAGTTCTCTTTATTTGACTCCTCTTACAGTGAGAAGGCACAAAAACAAGGCAAAGTTCCAATTCTTTATGCTAAAATGAATCCATTTTTGTCTTCCCTGACCACCGTCACCACCAAAATCTTTCACAGTGTGCCAGTCTGCTTTATGTTTGTTTGCTTCCCTGTTGAGAGCAGAACCCGATTATGATAAGAGAACATGGCTCCCTATTTGCTCAAAATCCATTGCTCTGTCACGTGGCTAAGGTAAAGAGTGGCAGATATTGAGGATAAGGTAGTATCTAAGGCCAAACGCCAAGACCCTCAAAAATCCCTACCAGGCAATAAACATAAAAGAATATTGACCAATCAGTGGTGTTGGCATGTGCTTTTAATCCCAGCACTCAGGAGGCAAAGGCAAGAGGACCTCTATAAGTTTGAGGGGAGCCTGATCTACAATGTGAATTCCAGGGCAGCTAGGAAACCTTGTCTCAAAAAAAAAAAAAAACCTTACTCAAGTTTAGCAGTTCTCCCTGTCTTCTAGAGGCTGGAAATTTGGGAAAGGGTTTAGGATTTGTCCTTGCTTTCCAGCTCTCATGCTACAATAAGGAAGAGAAAAAGTTCAGCATAAGATGACACTGCAGGAAAAGCATGCGTGGCTTTGGCAGATGCGACGTGCAGGGCGTGCGGCAAAGAGAATGTGGGAATCACGGCATGAATGGAAGACACCATTTTCTGTTCCTCCATCAGTTGACCTCACCGTCCTGGTATCTCTCGAAACGTGGGCATTGTGTGACCCATGTGCAATTCCAGAATTCAAGGAAATATATTGTATGCAATATGGTCCTTTAAGAAGAATCAAGCTACTTCCACCGTAAATGCATACAGAGTATACACACAGAGCATACACTGTGTTCTTGTGTTTCTAACGATCTTCAATTTGGCAGTTTATGTTAAGGGGGGAGAGGGGGCACCCAGAGGACCACGGCAGACTTTGTGTATACTAGATAAGCACTCCATTACTGAGTTACACATCAACTTGGTCATTTGCGATTTTTGTTTGTTTGTTTTTTTTTACTCTGTATTCTTTGACAATTATAACTCTACTGTGAGGTGAAAGTGCAAAATCAAAATAGGGAAAAAAATCGCAAATGACATCACATCCTGAGATGGCTCTCATCGAAGTATATTTAAAGCCTTGGCTATGGAAATGGTTTTAAAGGTCCTACAAATACCAAATAGTCTTTATTAGTCAAGATGGACTCTTTTATTCTGCAGTAAGATAAAGCTCTCAATGTCAACACACATCAAGGATTTGCATGCCACACCTAAGTCACCTGAAGTTTCTCATCACACCGCATTTGTTCCGAGCCGAGGCTAATACAACGACAGCCTTTGAGATGAGGTAAAAGGGACCCAGAAAACCAGACCAAGTCCCTTGCTCACTCTGCATTGACCAGGGAGAGTCATATTGTCACTCCTGAACTCAACATCTATGTAACTCTTGGCCCAGATGGGGAGGAGAATTCTAAGAAAACTCTGCTTCCCTTCAGGTCTTCCCAGATGATCTCCCTGGCATCACTCAGAACGTCATCTCCCCGTCTAAGAAGAACGTGCTATTTCCAGTCAGGCTCACTGATGATAGCCCTTCCTCTCTAGACCTTCCTATGGGCACACATTTTGTACCCTAATGACAATTGGAACAAGTCTATATACTTAGTGCAGGACAGCCTCACAAATAGCTCAGACATTCGAAACCTTCAACTATGTGTCACGTAGCAGGGTGTTTGATCTTTTCTCAGTGCTTCCTTTTCCCAAGTCCCCAACCCGGTAATAAATTTCCTTAGCATTCTCTCTGCCTCATAGAACTTTCTACACATTTGACTTCTAGCAATGTGTTTTTACCTTCAAATTTACTCCACTTGGCTTAAATGTCTGTGACGATGCCCGCGGCCTCTCTCCCGATATTCAATGAACAAGATGCAGCAGGAAGATACACGGTTATGGCACCCTAGGTATCCGTGTTGCGTGGCACTGTTTGTACCTCATTAGTAAACATTTTCTTTAAATTATCTTGGATACTCATTAAATATTATCAGCTACTTAGAACCAAAGGATAATTATGAGTTTAATGAAGCGTGCACCAGCTTGCTCGAGTCTAACGTTTGTGTCTCTGCTGGGACCCCATTTTACTTTGCACTTATCCTTCAGCGAAGCTACTCTACAAAGTCACTTTGGCAATAAGAAGTATTTAATTAGATTAATGAATTTTTATCGCCTCTCCCAGGGATTAGGCTTGTTAAGTCCTGGCGACCAAAGAACAACAGAATTTTTTTATTACTAGATGTTTGGGGATGCAGAAGTGGGGCTGCCGGGGCCGGTCCTCACGACTCAGCCTGCTCTGGGCAGTTCTACCTGGGGTCCCTCGGTAGGCCAGCGATGCTTGGCAGAGACAACCCGAGCTGTCAGTTGAATTCCAGAAATCAAAATGCAAATGAAATCGTGTGCATCCCAGGCAAGGCCTTTAGGCAGCTGTCTTTCTGTCAGAGGCTGCTGCCTCACTGTGCCCTGAGAAAATGTGTCCCGCTTCCTTGATTCGCAGGTGGTGAGGAAGAGAAGGGCATCCAACGGGTGCCTCTGGCTCTTTACTCCGGCACAGCTCTCTGTGACCATTTCCTCCAGCCACTGCTGGGGTGACTAATAGGCAGACGTGAAGACTCACTTCTTTTACTCCTGAGCGTGCGCTATCCATTGAAAGCAACATACATATGTAAAATTATTTGGCATGTTTCTTTAGCTAATGCTTTGAATTATGGCGATATCTTTCATCTGGAAACTTCAAAGCACATTTAAACCCCAACCACATTTTTTTCAAGACAGCACTCCCGTGAGGGAGTTTTTAAGCAGGGATAGCCGCACTTAATAAATAGAAAAACTGAGGCACAAAAGCACAGTTTGGGGTAGCATAAAACAAATCAGCACCACGACGGAAGGGCGGTCCTGTGATATCAAGATGATCTTCCTTTCAGTGCTATGCAAATCCAAATGTAACCAGAGTCTCCTTTCTGAATTGTAGATGGTTCCCCAGAAAGAGACGGAAAGAGGGATCAGTCTTGAAGGGAGGCACAAGACTTCCTGAAATGATTAATTTTTTATCAGAGCAGAAAGGGAGAAAAAAATTAAAAAAAAGTTAGCTGGCGACATTAAAAGGAGCTTCATGCCACTCAGAGGAAACCGCAAACTAAAATATTAACAAGGAGGGATTTGCAGATTTAATCAATTTGTAAACATTTAGAGCTTATTATACAGCATGCATAGTGGCCATATAATGTATTGCCTAAACTGGGACATTTGGGGGAGAAAAGGGGAGCGTTAACAATTACATTCGCTATGTCTCCTTCATCTCTGCAGTTAGACTAGCAAGAGGTGTTACATGGTCCCCTGAAAAAGTGTTATCATTTCAGCTCTCTCCAGGTGTTACAAGGCCCTCACAGTGTGATGAAGAAACAAGGATAAAGGTTTAAAAAAAAAATGAGTGTGGAGAAGGGCTTTCCATAACTGCAAAATATAGACCGGGTTTACACCTTTCTTCCTATCTAAGCCGAGGCCTCTTTTCTCGCACTCCGAGCGGAAGAGCTGCCACTGAATAGTCGGCACAGACTCGTTAGACTCGGAGTTTTCCCTACCAGCGTTCTCTGTTTGCATTTAGCTACTCCAAGCCTAGCAACCACAATGGGGCCAGTGCTGGGCATGGGGGCTGCCTGGAGACACAGACATCACCCACTACCCCAACTCTGCTGATGACTGCAGAGACAACTGGGAGCCCGTCCCTCCTCACCCTAGTGAGGAAGCTAAAGGAGAAAGTAGCACAGTGTAGCCCTTTGGGAAGTTCTGTTTCAGCGCTCACAGTGAGAACCTGCAGACTGCCTCTGGAGCACTTCTGTTCTCCAGAACTTCCCGACAAGACGCGCGTTTCCCGTGAGTGCATAGTTCCGCTCTCCAAGTGGACGCTTGCCTTCAGTGTGTTCTTACTATCTCATCCTTCATGATTAGAAAGTGTTGCATGTTAGACATCTTCGTTTGACATCAGAGACGTGGTCTAAGAAGGGAGAAGTGGCCAGTCTCCCCATTCCTACTGACCACCTTTCCGGGGGCAGCATTTCTGCAATGGGGGCTCAGAGGCAGGCTAATGGACAGACGCTGATAAAGCCTTTCACTTATGTGTAACCAGAAAGGAGAAACAAGTCTGACCTGGCCAAAGCAGCAGACACTTTTGCAAGAGACTAAATACTGTATTTTCTTTCTTTCACCTGCTTAGCTGTTGAATAACTGTGTTTGTGCTGATATCGTTTAACGCTATGTTTGACTGACAGGTTTGATTCATCACAGTAGCAAGACCTGTCCTGATTTGGATGGGGCAGGGGCGGGGAAGGAGACTCTCTCCAGTACAGGACAACTCGGAGACTGGATGGACTCCTTTAGGTGCCTTTTGTGGGCAATGTTGGTGTCAGACTACCCCCTACTGGCCACAAAGAAAAAGAAAAAAAGAAACAAAACAGGTGCCTAGCCAAGCTGGATAAAAGCACAAGAGACTTCTATTTCGTCTAAGTTCTAATGAGCATGGCTGCAGAGGTGACCCACTCTGCATAATCTAGACAAGGTTTCATCATAGGAGCACTATTCATTTCAGGGTCTGTAGGCTTGGAAAAAGAAGATCATAGTTTATGAAAAATCTATGCTGGATTTCACATTAGTGGGCATCTAATTACTTAATAGTGCGGCTAGTCTCTCTCTCTCTCTCTCTCTCACACACACACACACACACACACGCGCGCGCGCGCGCACACACACACACCACAGAGAGAGAGAGAGAGAGAGAGAGAAATAGAGAGAGAGAGAAATAGAGAGAGAGAGAAATAGAGAGAGAGAATAGCTGACTAACCACTGACATAATATCTCCTGCTGAAATTCAAGGTGTGACGGTTAGTCCCTAATCCACATTTGCAACCTCAATGCATCTGTTTTGCTATTAAGACATAATAAAGGAGCATCTTTTGGCACACACGGCGCCCCCGTGTCTGCGCTCTGTGCACTGGCACCCAGTTACCGAGCTTCTGGCAAGGGACTGGAGGTTAAAATACACAGACACACACAGACAGAGAGACAGCGACACGGGTCATCCTTGAATTCCCCAAGAATGTCCCCTTTATTGTGTTCAGGGGCAGATTATATAGAGATAGCCACGCCCCTGAAACCACTCTCCTTCCATCAGGAACTCCTGAAGGTCTCGTGCTCAGAGCAGCTGTAGGCACTCAGATCAGGGGATTACAAGAAATTCAGGATCTGGGGTCTCACTGCTCCAAACAATCTTTCCTTTGTTAAAAAGATGTTTCCTCAAGTCCAGAGAAAAACTGGCTAGACATGAGCAACTCACTCAACTCCAGAGTCCCAATATATAATCTAAATCTACCTAGATTCAGAAACAAACACTTATTTTTGAGTTTAATTTATTCAACTACTTAACTTTATTTTGCTACTCTACTTTTTTTCCTTAGAATTATGACACTTTTGTACAATTTTTCCACACGTCCCAGACACAGTAAGCTATGGAATGAAGTATAAACTCAATTAAGTAGATAGGAATTCATCTTGTTGTCTTCTTACCACAGAAAGGCATAGCTAAGACTCTGTCCTGATAGTCGAATAGCAAGTCAGCAACACTGCTATGCCAGACTCTAGTTGGCTTTAGTTAAATGGATCTTGCCCCTAGCCTTGAACTAGTAAGACCGATAGCACTGAAGATGGGTTACAATGAGAGGGGTAGCAGTGGCCTCGGTATTGTTGGAAAACAGTTGTGACCGATTAATAAAACTGTGGGCATTACCAATCCATTTATTGCCCTTGACTTCAGGACAGCTCCAGAAACCTTAGAGCCCCATTTGAACTCAACCTAGTTTCTGGGAAGGTGACACATTACTAAAGCAATCACACATTCACTCATTAAATCTGCTGCAGGGTCTGAACTGGGCAGGCGAAAAACGAAGCAATGCTGCCACTTGTAAAAGCATCCATCTGCTAATGGGCACCTGCCGGCAATGACCAAACCCAGTCTCCACAGGGCAGCGCAGCTTAGAGTTCTGCCACGGTGGTGGTTTATAACCTTTCAAAGAGAGGGGAGGGGGAGCATAGATTGTAGCAGTGGATCCAATGAGAAGACAAGCGCTAACTCTGCAGCCAATGTCTCTTTAAAGGGCAGAAGAGAAGGCCATCATGGGAGTGGTCAGACATCAGCAAACTCAGGAATCTCGCAAAAGATAACCGTGTTCCACTTGCCGTCTCTCCTTTCTGTTCTTTCCTTGTTTAAGACTTCCTGGATAGACACTGCCTTTAATCGCTGCACCACACACATCTCTGTGCACATGCATTTCCAAGTCTATCTCTCGTGAATGCTTTGGTGACCTTGTAATTCTGACAGCGTCACAGACAAGGTTCTGAAGCCACAAGTTACAGGACTCCTTACGCGTGTGAGTAGCCTGGTGTCGGTCACTCTGTTGCTTGGTTAAAAGACGGGTGAGGCCATTGGGGAGGGTAAGCTGAGAAAGCAGGATTCCTGCACCAGGGAATGGGCTTACTCACCTTGAAGACAAGCACGTGGATGAGGCCAACCTTCATTCCTCTCGCTTTTATCCCCCACAGTATGATGTCAAAATGGAAAAGTCTCCTTTCCCGACAGAAGGGTTTGGCTAATCCTCAGACAATGTTTTGGTGGTGAAAAGCATTGAACGCTATTGGTGTAAGGTTCTAAGGGCGCAGCAGTGTGGAAAGAGCTGGTCCCCATTCCGACATTCTGTACTACCTGAGCACCAGGTAGTACATTTCCCATTTCCTCCTCCCTCTTTCACAGACACTTTTTCTCCAAAACGAAGTGCTGACAGCCAGGAGGAACAGTGCCCATGACGCATGGGCAGAGCATTGCTGCTAGACTGCTCCTAGCCTAGGGTGTCAGAAAGGTAAAGTCACAGTGAGCCTCAAGTTGCTCCCCATCATGAAGTTCCCCTTGATGAAGACTTTGTATCTCTTCAAGGAAGTCAAGGGAAGCTTTCATTTGTTAAATCGTGAGTCATCCAGGGCTAGCAAGACCACCAGAAAGTAAAAGTACTCAAGCTGGTGCTAAGGGACCCATGTGATGAAAAGAACAGAATGTAAGAAGTTGCAACTGACCTCCACTTGGGTGCATGCACACGCACAACACCACATACACACACACACACACACACACACACACACACACATCCACACACATAAAACAAATAATAAGTAATAAATAATGAAATACCTAAACAGAAACATTCAGGAAAAATCTGCTTAAAACTAAGAATCATAAGAAAACACACTTATTTTTGTGTAAGGTAACCCAGACACAGAAAGACAATTATCACATGTACTCACCCACAGGTAGTTTTTAAACATAAAGCAAAGAAAATCAGCCTACAAACCACAATTCCAGAGAACTTAGACAACAATGAGGACCCTAAGAGAGACATACATGGATCTAATCTACATGGGAAGTAGAAAAAGACAAGATCTCCTGAGTAAATTGGGAACATGGGAACCTTGGGGGAGGATTGGAAGGGGAGGGAAGAGCAGCAAGGGGAGCAGAGAAAAATGTAGAGCTCAGTAAAAATTAATAAAAAAAACTTATAAGATATTTTTACATAAATTCTTAAAACACATATAAATTCATGGAATAAACCCTTGGCCATCCAGGACCTTAGTCACCTCTATGATCAGTGTAGATCTTTCTCATCTTAACTTGAATATTTAATTTTTGGGTTCTTTGTTTATATTTACTTGGGTTTTGTTTTGTTTGTCTTTTGAGATAGCAGCTTCCAATACGAATCATATGATCCATAGTTCAATTAATTTAGCCCATGCTAAATTGTCTCTCAGATAATGGTGTACATTTATTGTACACTGTGTGCCAGGTGCCATGCTGGTATTTCACATGCTCTGTGACATTCAGTCCTCAGGAAGGGTTCATAATCATCCCCTGCTTATCGATGGGGACATGAGGAACGTAGAGTTGGGACTGGAAGCCACAGGATGCCAGAGACTGCCTCTTAGCTACCATGGTATACTTCATATAACACATATTATCTAGTCATCTTTTCACATGCAGAGACTATGCATATAAATAGTGCATGTGTGCTCATAAATGACTGTGCTCATAAACTCAGAGCTATGGTTCTTAAGAAGAGAAGGTGACCAGTTCCAAACTGTAAAAGGAGCTGACACTAATTTGTAATATAGACATATTAGCATCAGGTGAAAATCTGGTTCATTTGGGGATGTGGAATTCCCCTCTGTATGCTGTGAATACCATTGGTGAATAAAGAAACTGCTTTGAGCCTATAGCATAGCAGGGCAGTACAGAGGTAGACAGGGAAAACTAAACTGAATGCTGGGAGGAAGAAGGTGGAGTAAGAGAGAAGCCATGGAGCCGCCACCGGAGACAGACATGCTGAAACCTTGCAGGTAGGCCATGAACCTCATGGTAAACTATAAAATAATGGAGATGGGTTGATTCTAGATGCAAGAGCTGGCTAACAATACGCTTAAGTAATTGGTCAAGCAGTGATTTAATTAATACAGTTTCTATGTGGTTATTTCAGGAGTCTGGGTAGCTGGGAAACGAATAAGCAGCCTCCTTACAACAATTTGGCTTTAATGATCTATCTGTGGTAAAACTTAAACTTTGTATCCTCACTATTTGCTTGAATACTATATAAAATAATATATATGTATATATGTATATATATAATATATATATATATTATCAAGACCATTTTGTTAATATATATATTATATATATTAACAACAAAATGGTCTTGATAACTCCCAGCAGCCTTTGACGAGCTCTATACCTGAAGTTTGGTTTAATATTGGTAGATACTGATTTAATATCCCAAACAATCCTGGCGCAATAAATCTCTTTAGTAAGGAAGAGTCAGAAAGAGAGACAGGGATGCATCTTTGCATTCTGATATTACGGATATGAGGTTAACCAGACATAAACATCTCACTCCATTTGCTGAAACATACCATGTCCATGGGCCGGCCATCTTTCTCTGTAGTGAGGATGATGTTAATTCCTCATGAGTCACGTGTGAAGTGACCAGGGGAAGAAACACAATCAATCCACTGAGAAATTGGATCTGCAAAGGTACCTGGTAATGGAATGGAAATACCACAGGCTCTGCTTACAGCTAAGGTCCTGACAGCATCTATTCTGCTTGGCACTGAGATTTTTTTTTTTTTAAAGTGAGGAAAGGGGAGAAGGATAAAGTGGAAATCTAATTTTGAGAAATAAGGATTAAAGGTTCCATTATTCATGCTGTTTTCACTGTATATATTGAGTTAACAGTATGTGATTTTACTGGATGAAAATGTGGGCCCCATGCAAGGAGAGTGTGGAGCAGATAAATCCCCACCGTGACAGTAATGAGGGTGGGTTAGTGTCTTGTCGGCGTGAGGCTGTAAACAGTCCTGGGTTTTGAGCTAAAGTAATAAGTGGAGATTGTTCCTGGACTTACTGGGGAGCACAGATAGTTTCTGCCACGGGAAGAGCACCCCCCCCCTCCGAGGTAGAGAGGCACAGCCTGGTTCCCTCCTGCTTATCTGTTCTAATGTGGGAATTGTGGGCCCCAAAGTGCAAACTCCTGCGGAGGGCAGGGCTGCCTGCCTTCTTTTATTTATTTATTTATTCTGTCTACATACTGTTTTGTCAATATTTGAGATGTAAGTGTCTCTCTCTCCTACTCACCCCCTCACTATTCCCAAGGTCAGGAGTCACCAGAAGAAAAAACCATTTATCAAGTTAAGTGAAGGAAACCCTGAGGAGCCCAACTGTAGATCAATCCACTGAGGTAGGACGGGAAGAAGAAGAAAAAAAAAAGAAACCCTAATAAACTGACTTTGCCCTGAGCCCCGTAACGAGTCTAATCCATGCTCCCTTTGCCAAGCCTCAAAGCCAGATGACTAAAGATCTCCAAGAGGAGAGAGTTAACAGCTCATCTAAATCTCATAATGGGCCAGCTAGCAGGACATCGGGGAAGTTAGCCTCAATACTATGGCTTGGGTATTTAAAAGAAGAGGAAAGGAACCTTTCCACTTTGCAAGCAGATGCCAGCTGTTAGTTACATTCATGTGAGGCTGATCATCTATGACTGCCTAGTGCTCACCGTTTAAAATCCTGCCCATCACCTCTGCAGTGAAGACCAGTCAGGAAAGAATCATCAATACGAGATGAATCTTGGGGAAAACCAGACAGAAAGCAAGGTATCCATGTGGCATTAAAGTGCCACAATGCACTTCTTAGTCACAGCAGAAATAATCACACAATGGAGAATCCAAGCACCCATCTCCACTAAGTGATCAAAATGAGCATCAGCTATGAGGGGTGATACCCGTCATTTGCCTATGCGTGTGCCATGAGACTGACTGTGACACACACTGGCATACCACAGTCTCACATTAGAATCTGACCACAAGGAAGCACTCAGCAGTATGTGGAATTTTCCATTAACCAAAAGAAAACCCAACATGTCCTCTGTGCTCTCAAGTAGGACAGAGCTCCAAGGCAATAAAAAGGTTCTATGTTAAAGGGACCCAAAATATGAGAACTCATTGCACCAACCAGCCTACCCTAGCCAGGATTCGGTTCTGAATGAATAAAATGCATACAGACCACCATTGGGCCAACTAACAAAACGAACACTATATATATATATACATACATATATAGAGGGGGGGAGTGCAGTGTTGTTGTTATCTAACAAAATATCCCAGGGTTAGGTTAGGAACATGCACTAAAGTAGTTGGGGGAAAGGACCATAATATATACAAATCACCATGGAAGAAGTTCCGACACACACAGTATGTAGATTACAAACTAATGTCAGCGACAGATACAAACAGGCAGAACAGTGTGTGAAGTCTCACACGACTTTAGCTCTTGTCATTTCTCTGTGGAGTTGAAAGTACTTTCAGAAAGAGAGTTTCTTAAAGAGCTTTATAGCTTTGGGTCAAAACTTCCTCTTCCTCACCCCCTTCATTTGAGTAGGCACATAAGCCTGAGGCCATTGTCGGACAAAGGTGCACCTGCAGATTTGCACAGCTACTCTGCAGGTATCCGTCCTGTCCAAGCCTGTGCTCAGCCCTCCCTAATCGCTGGCCAATAAAGGGGTCACTGGTGACAATCATGGAAAAGCAAAAAGAAGTAATAAACAAAGCTGCACGCGTCTCTTCACACTGTATTTTCCTCCACATCAGGATTCTAAGAGATTCCATTTGGAAGTTCCAAGTCTGGGTGTGAGTGCTACTACCAAAAGCAACGCGTTTACAGAGATGATGTTCCAAAACAATTCCGTTTAAGACATACAGCATAATCTGAAAACCCATATACTCTGCAAAGTGTGTTAGCACTGACCTTTTATTTAACTCACGGTCTGCTAAATTTTCCTTTATTGATAATCCTCAAGTATCCCACTGGATGGCAACTCTGTCTCAATTCTTGCTTAAGAGACCTGAGTCATCAGCAGTAGGAAAAAAAAAAGAGTAACATCATGAAATTTGTGGGCAAATAGATGGAACTAGAAAAAAATCATCCTGAGTGAGGTAACCCAGACCCAGAAAGACAAATGGTATGTACTCACCCATAAGTGGATACTAGATTTAAAGCAAAAGATAAACAGGTTACAACCTACAGGCTGAGAGAAACTAAGTAACAAGAAAGACCCTAAGAGGGACAGCAGGAAGAGGAAATAGATACAATCTCCTGGGTAAACTGGGGAGTGGGGTTGAGGGAAGCAGATGGGGAATGGGGATGGGAGAGATTGAGATGGTGAAGGAGGGGGAAGAGACAGAGATGGAGAGCAATGAAAGAGGTATCTTGATACAGGAAACCATTATGTTGTTAGGGAGAAACCTGGTGCCGGGGAAACTCTCATAAGGATGACCACGGCTAAGACTCCTAGCAATAGTGGAGAGGGTTCCTGAACTTCCCTTCTCTTGTGATCAGATTGCTGACTACCCTACCTGTCATCATAGAAGCTTCAGCCAGTAACTGATGGAAGTAGATACAGAGATCCACAGCCAGGCATTGGACTGAGCTCCAGGAGTCCAGCTGAAGGGAGGGAGGAGGGATTGTATGAGCAAGGGGGATCAAGATCATGATTGGGAAAGTAACAGAGACAGCTGACCTGAGCTGGTAGGAGCTCAGGGGCAAGGGAACCTGCATGATGTTAGGAAAAAATCCATTTTTGCTCGTTTATTCCTCCCAGATCTGTCTAAAGGCATTTGACACCTCAAGGTACTATTCTTTAACAGGCTTCATAGTCCAGGATTAACAGATTAACTCTTCAGGGGTTCAGAGTTCCCAATTTCCTTTAATTACCTTCTAAAATGGTCATACCTTTTAACCTAAAGCAATAGCTTTTTGCTGTAAAATCTGTTCCACTTCTCTTACAGGTTCCTGGAAAAGTTCTACTGCTCCATCAAAATCAGGTCTGGTCTCCAGAGCCTTTTGCTTAACCCCAGCCAGTTTCAAGTATATTTTACAGGTCACTCCTGTTGCCTAAGCCAAGACCAACCTACAAAGTGCTCCTGCTGATGCCAAAAAACCTACACCAGCTCCTGGGACTTCACCATTGGTACCGACTCTTCTGGATTAAGGACACCTGCCAACCAAACTCTGACTCTTCTGGATCAAGGACACCTACCAACTAAAATCTGGTTGTATCTGATACACCTAAGCCTCACCTGTCCAACCAGGGCACTTCCCAATTTCATTCTGGGACTAGTAATAATATTTTTTTCTCCTAGCCACCTGCCTTTGCATCTCCCTCAAAAAGCAGTTGCCTGAAGACTACAGCAAATCGAATGCCACCCCAACCACACCTTTCACAGAGCGTAAGTGGGCCAACTTTCAGCTCTCCCCTCTCCCCTCTTCCACGTTGTCCCGTGTCCACAGGAAGTAGTCAGACTTGAGTCTACGCCCCTTTTTCCAAAGAGAGCCTAAAATGTTGGTCATTATTAATTATCACCTCAACTTCCTGTCACCCCTATATCCAAAGAGTCTGGAATGTGATGTTAAGTTGAGAGCATCACCCCAGTCCCCGTCACCCATCCCAGCCCCCTGGCCTGGGAGTTGCGTCAGTCTGGACTCCAAATCCCAGCATGCCATGATTTGGATGTCCTGATCCCTCCCGGGAGAAGGTCAAGACCACTCCCACGGTGTATTTAAGTGGGCACCCAGAGGAGGAACATGTGTTCCTGGGCTTTGCATGCGCTCCCCGGTTTTCTGTCTCCCCTGCCATGCTCTCGACCACCCAAGAGCACTGCATTTATTAAAACATGGGCACTTTAATTTGGTTTGATTTGACCTGATTGTATTTCTTTGCACCGGTGAAGCAGCTCATCTTAGGATTTTTCCTGATTAACACATGGGACCCACCTAGGTTCTCTGCATGTGGGTGACAGTTGTGTAGCTTGGTTTCTTTGTGGGGCCCTTAGCAGTGGAACCAGGATCTGTCTGTGGTGCATTAGCTGGCTTCTTAGACCTATTCCCTATGGTGGAATGCCTTGCTCAGCCTTGGATGGATTGATTTTAAAAAACCATATGACTCTCTCCAGGCTCAAAGGTGGAGGTCTTCCTTGAGAGGTACATCTTCATCAACATAGTAGATGGGTTTGGTTTTGTTTTATTTACCCAGATCTTTTTTTTTGGGGGGTGGGGGTACTTGGTTCCTTTACAACTGTGCTTTTTATTAACTCTAGCAGTAAAGGAAGGGCATCTGATAGAAAGATTAGCTTCAATGGATCCAGCTAAAGTCCTGCCATGACTCCACCATGGTTGGTCCTGGAGAGATGATGCAGCATTCATATAGTGTCTCAACCTCTTCCAACTCTTCCTTAGTGTTTTAGCTGCCCCCATGACCACTTACGCAAGCAAGCCTATGTTAGACTCTCAATGTCACTTCACCTCTCTAGACCGTCCCTCTTCTCAGGATCTTGATAATCTCTAGTTCCATCTGTGGGCAAACAAGGATACAAACTGTGGCCAGAAAGAAGCTGCAATCCAGCTAGCAGGATAGATGCAAAAGGAATCAGTGTCGGAAAGGGTGTGGTCCTTGTAGACGTAGAAGTAAAATTAGACCTGCCGGAAACAGATTTGGCTGCATGTACCTCCCTGCTTAGCAAGTGACCATGAAGCAGCATTTCTCACACATGCGCTCCTCTAACAGCTGAGGGAGGCACACTCGGCCCATTTGGCTTTGCAGGGTCAGAGGCAAAAGGAAAGAGGACTTCATTTAAGCAGTGTTCCCAGCAGAACAATGTGAATAGGAAGATGCCTGGGAGCATGTGAGGCTACAAGATAGCACTTATTGAGTACTTACTGCGTGAAGGCACTGGGGAACCACTTCCCTTCTAGCCCTTCCTGCAACCCCCAACGTCCACAGCATTGTTTTCTCTCCTACGGAGAGGAGGAAACTGAGAACGCAGTCTGTCTGAGTCACACAACTAGTAAGTGACAGCTGAGATACGACCTTGAGCTGTGGGTCTGACGGAGCTTTACACACTACCAAGTGCTCTTTGAAAATGGCTAGCGTACATCTGGGTATCTTGGCGTCAAAGAAGGAGAGTTGATTGTACCTCATTTCTTATCAAGATGAACTATCATGTACTCCACCCTCTGCCCACTAGCCCTTTTCTCTAATTTGGGATTTGGTTCCAGCTTTTGCCTGCAACAGGCTCCTATCCTGTGGGAAGTGACTCTCTGTTCCGCCTTCCAGAAACAGGGAAAGAACTGACTCTTTCCTTACACCAGATGCTGAGACTGGCCCTAAGTACCCTTTATCTTATGTAGTCATGACAGGCCCTCTATGATGTTGGTCTTCTTATCTATGTTTAAATGGCTGAGGAAACAGAGACCCAAGTGATTAATTTTGTCTACTGTGGCCCAGAGTCTCCACTTAGTCTCACTAGGCTATGTGATTTCACTGTAATTGGAAAGGTGAATGTTGGTGGTTGGATTTTACCCAGAGCCTTTCCAGCATACTCCAAAGTCAGTGTTAAAATCAAGAGTCATCATGGAATGCTATAACAGTTTTTCTTTAACTTTTTATTATACTCACTTACGCATTCACTCATCTGGGGAAGGGACACATTCCACAGCACGTGTCTGGAGGTCACAGGACAACATGCAGGACTCTTTGGGACTGGATTCTCCTTCGACCACGTGGGTCCTGAGGAACCCAGGTTCTCAGACTCGGTGGCAAATACCTCCACCAGCTGAGCTACCTCACCAGGCTAAAAACTCTTCTTTGTAGAATGAAATTATCTAAAAAATAATGGGTACTGGCAAATAAAGTAGTCTGAAATAAAATTCCCATGACAGGGGATTTTGCTTTTATTTCTACAAACAACAGAAAAATCAAATGTTGGGATAAGTTGTGGTGCAAGCCCTGGGTGAAACAACGTGTAGGGAACATGGAGTTGGGATTTCTCTGCAGACAAAATGAATCTCCTCTTTCCACAGCTTGAGGAGCAGCCCCAGGGAGAGAGGTGACTACATAGGCTATATGGCAGAGGACATCCGTGTTGGTCCTATGGATGGCGGACATCAGCTCCCCTGATGAATTTTAGAGGAGCCTGAACAGATATTAAGAAGTAGGGAATACATTCTTTTCTTGCCTGGTTAATGAATGATGCCCAGGGATACGTTGACAAATTTAAAATCTCTGGTTTATGAGTTGATAAAAAGAATACTGATTTCCCATGGAGTTAAGAATTCAAAGACTGCCTCTGCCTCTTATGAGCACCTCTTCCTAGCTGTGTGACCTTGAATAAGTTGCTTCACCTTACCTCTCTGTGCATCAACTTCTTCACTGGTGGAACTTGTAGATCCTGTAAGAATGCAAGTTTAAATTCAGGGAATAACCTACTGTCCTTGTTTCTGCTACCTTTCCGGACAGAGGCCCTATGGTCTCTAAGACAGTTCTAAACATCTAGTATCCAAAGAATCACCTTTAGAAAATAATACTGGGGAAGGTGGGGAGATGGCTCTACAGGTAAAGTACTTGGTGTGTCTTAGTTAGGATTTTTATTGCTGGGAAGAGACACCATGAC
>NC_022031.1:22318174-22320346 GCF_000317375.1 Microtus ochrogaster | reverse complement strand
GCAGGCATGCACAAACACTTGAATGCAAGCAAACCATTCCCATGCTCCACTGCAACAGTTAGCAGCCAGATTCCCCACACGGTCACCTTGAACACTTCCCAAGGTCCTTCTGACATGGCCTCAGCTGGGGGCCAAAACCACACCTGACTTGCACCCCTCTAAAACGAACACACAAACCATCTCTCCTTTCCTGGCATTGGTCCCAGCTTCACACCAAGTGTTTGCAGTGGCATCCAGTCACTTGGAGTATGAACTGCCAATTCACAGCACTCACCCTGTGTGGCCAGACTTAAGGTCACCATCCGCTCCAAAATCCTAAATAGAAAAGTAGACTCACCCCCTGCAATTAAAGCCCTTTGAAATGACTCCCCAAAGTATTTTAAGGAAGTATTATTATCCACCCAAATGCCTGTTCTGCTGTTCAGGAAGTGTATGTATAGGTGGGTACTAGAAACCTGGACTTCGAGGATCATTTTCTCTGAAGATTATATTGTGGTTTATTTGCTTAACCAAGCCAGGGGTGAGGTAGCATATGCAGCATCATGTACTCACTCTTTCTTCCATTCTTTCCTAACCAAGGAGAATGAAAATAAACAGTACGGCTTACTCCTCTCGCAGGAAGACCGCCCTGGTGGGTGGAGAACTAGGGCCTGGACTCCTCCTCAATCCAGTGGTCACACACAGGTGCTTCTGTGCGCTGAAGAACGCTTACAGACCCTACTTGCATCTCAAGATTCTTGTCTTCTCTGAGAATGAAATGAAGATTTCAAACCCAAGAGCAGCCCCTGAAAGGCTCCTACCAAAGTCTTGCTATGGATACGATTGTCCACAACAGTCATTGTCCACCAGGAAAGAATGCAATGCTGGCTGTTCCTATTGGTCTCTAGCAGGATGCTAGCCAGCTGCTACATCTGAATATAATCAATATCGATGGCAAACTAACGGAGTAGTCCTCGCATAGGTCACGTGTCTGCAGAATCCTCATCAGAACCGTATCCCCCTTCCTCTCTTCTGGTTCTCATATTCCCCGCATCCTTCTCAAACTCCCACAACCCACTTTTCTGACAAAAGTTCCTCTTGTTCAAAAGGACAAAACCAACACCCAGCTGCTGCTCTTTTGTGCTGCCTGGAGGCTCCTTGCCCACACCCCGAAATGCTATCCTAAAACAACTGTTTGCTGCTGTGAGGAAAAGGCATATCCTGAAAGAGAATGTAAGATGAGCTCTGGGCTCTTCTCAGCTGTGGCTGATGGAAGCCACCGACAGAGCTTAGTCAAGCCCAGAGCTCCCCCTATTGACCAGCTCGTGAAGAAAAAAAGCAAGAGAAAGAGAATGAGAGGGGTTGCTTCCTTTCTTCTACTTCCCCTTACAAAGAGAAAAGCACTTGTGAAGTGCTAATCACGTCTAAGACAACCACAGCCTCCAACACCTCTTATGAGTCAACCACTAATTTCCTTACCACCCCAACAGGCTCTGTGCTAGGATTCTATTTGTCAAGGTCACTCTATTTGCATGTCATCTCCAACTAAGCGCCAGACTGCCACCATGTGCTCTTGGGACCTGTTTGAAAAATTCCATTTTTGGGTTCCGCATTAAAGGATTGCATTTCTCCTGAAGGCCAGCTGCTGGCTGACTCCAGTGCCAAAAACATAGCCTTCTAAGCGCACTCCTGTGTTTCTTCATGCCGTTGCTAATCCTCTGGCAGAGAACCAAGAGGAAGTCTCAGTGGGGGCTTGTTTGATTACTGGTAGGGCAAGATCCTGGTATCTGCTCTCCTCAGGAGTGCCTGGCAGATCAATGAGCCACAGAGTTCTCCAAGAAACAGTAGCTTCCACATCAGAGGAAAACACGTGTCATTTTCTGAAACAGGCAGAGCAATGCAGACACAGCTCCCATCCCTTCCTCTTCCTCTTTCGAGTCTGAAAGTGTATAGGTCCTATGTCCTTCCCCTGGGCCCATACCCCATGCCTATATGTTACAACTTGGAATTTAAATGGCCCCCCTAAAGACCCATATTAAGGGCTTGGTATTAGCCTGTGCACTGCCAGCTGGTGATGAGGAAGTGGGGGCCGATGGAAGGAAGTTGGGTCATGCCTTTAAAAGATACTTTGGGACCCATGAACTAACTCTCTCTCTCTCTCTCTCTCTCTCTCTCTCTCTCTCTCTCTCTCTC
>NC_022031.1:22316879-22318057 GCF_000317375.1 Microtus ochrogaster | reverse complement strand
CACAGGCCCAAAGTAACCTAACCAACCGATGATGGACTAAAGTTTCTGAAGCTGTAAGCAAAAACAATCAATCCTCCCAGCCTTCCATGTTGTGTTGCTGGACCAGACATGTCTAAACAACCTGGCCAATATACTTCATCAAGGAGCAGTGAATCAGTGGACCAGGCAACAGTGACAGAGAGGTTTTTTTTTAAAGATTATAATGTGTTTTCAAACTGTCCAAATTAACTATCAACACTATAAAATCAGGTACTTCATGCATTTCAAAAGGGAATCACACCAAGACATCTGGAGCCCCAATCATTTGAATCACCTTCTCCATAGCCAGCCGGTCCTCAGAGCAGCAGAGGGACTATCTTCCTGCCCGACCATCCTAGCGGTCCTTTCCTAAGTAACTGATCTGACTTGCAAGGCACTGAGCCTGCAACCACAAATTAATCAGATATATAGCACATTAACACAGATTAGTTTATTTGGCATTTCTCCCAGGTAACTTTCCAGTTAAAATGCCTGTCTACAGAAGATCCCTAAGAAACAATCTAATAAAATCTAATAATAGGAGGACCAGTGGGGTTGCTATTTCCAACATCACAAGGCTTCTCAGCACCTCACTGATATCTGTGAGAGTTGGTTGTTTACCACGTTTTCAACCTAATTCATACAAGCTCACCGATTTGCTCAAATAGTTTCACTTGAAAACAAAGCAGAAGATACAAACTAACCTTAAATATTTTTTGAAACAAACTGAAGCTCAGAGTCTGAAAGAAATTTCAATAGTTTGTTTGTGTCTTCCTACACAGCTTCCCCCTCTGATTTTTTTTTAAATGAATCTGTATCCATAAGATGACTCAAAGATGTCTTCAGGCAAATGCTGTGTTATTTTCAGCTAATGGAAAAAAAAAAAACCTGGGCAGGCCAAGAGTTATCAGAATGTCAGCACTGAGTTCAAAGTGCAGACAGTCAGTGTAAAATTCCCAGGGTAGTAGAACCTAGAATATTTTTTTAAAAAAAAAATTACTTGGTTAATGTTTTATCTTTGTTTTCAAACTAAAAATTTGGTTGGGCTGGACTATTTATTGACCTGATAGAGTCATAGATAGATAGATAGATAGATAGATAGATAGATAGATAGATAGATAGATGACTGTAGTAATAGGAGCAATAGGAGCGGCAGGCTG
>NC_022031.1:22305889-22316404 GCF_000317375.1 Microtus ochrogaster | reverse complement strand
GCATGGCAGCAGGAACAAGAAGCAATCTTGTTCCTCAACTGGGAAGCAGAGGGAGCAAATAGGAAGTAAGTGTGGTGAGTTCATAAACTCTCAAAGCCCATCCTAGTGAAGCACTTCATCCACGGCATAACTTAGGGTTCCATTACCTCCCCAAATAGCACCATCAGCTAGAAACCAAGTGTTGAAACACCTGAGCCCATGAGCAGGGAGGGGGGCATTTCTCATTCAAACCTCTATGGGTGGGTGGGTGGGTGGATGGATGAATGAATGGATGTTGTATTGTTGAGGGAATGCAGGGTCCACAACAGAATGATCTGTCCAAATTTTAGCACTTCTTTTCCGGTCTCCAGAGTCCACCTACCAGGAGAATTCTTAAATACTTGTTGCCTGACTGCACTTGAAACCATGTTTCTCGGCCCTGTTATAGTAGAGCTTGTCCTATTTTACCTGAAGGACTTTTCCAATTAGAATGTTATAATCAGAAGTTAATCAGGCAGAACGTTCATAATACTGTCTATTATTTTACTAGGAAAAGAATATATTTATCCTAGACATCACTTTCCTTCTTAGCCCTCTACCTTTTACAGCTATGTGAAATTGAGGTTCTTAAATCAAAGGCAAAATTTTAGAATATAATAGTAAAAGTGTGTTTCCATAAAGATTTTAGGATGGCATTTTTTTATTGTTATGAAATACTTTTAATGTTATTTTTCTGAATCCTCAAGTGGGTAAAACCTTCATTGGTACAACTATTTAATTTACCATACTCTTTTCTAGTTCAGCCAAAAATAAGCAATAATGATAAAAAAAATTGTTCATTACAAATATGATAGCCAATTTTTATGAATTCAGTTTATACACCTTCCAAAAGACAGCCATGGAACATTCTAATGAGGTTTCATGAATATAACAAAGCTTTTTGCATTGAGAAATAAAATCTTGGAAAGAGTACAGCTTAGAAAACATTTATTTAAAAAAAAATTTATAATGGAGGAGGAAGCCCAGACAGGAAAGAACTGATAGAGAATTAAAAAAAAAAATGTCACAGTGTCACAGAACTTAGGGAAGGAAAGATCCCAGCCTAATTTCTGGTCTGGCGTGACCCTTGCACTCCTCACATCCTTCATGAATTAGCAGATGAAGTTTCAATCACGCTGGATATTTTGCATTAAACGAACGTGACCAAGAGATTTGATAACATCAGCAGTCTTCCACAGGAACTCCAGCTCTTTAAGACACAGTGAGAATCCATTGGTGGCAATCCCTGGCCTTTTCAAAACATCAGCGCATGTTCATTCAGACTCAGTCAGTCGATAGGTTTTGCTATATTTGTGCCGACACATTCATTCTTCAGACTAGGAGCTGAAAGAATGACAGCATAAATTTAGGACTCCTCCCTAAGCTTCTGCAAGCTCACATTCGAGAGACAAGACGTAATTGTGTTAGTTAAGAGAGGATAAAAAGAATCAAATCAAAGTATCTATCAAGAGGGCAAAATGTCACAGAATTGGTTAAAAAAAAAAAAAGCAAGGTGGAATATGGGTGGGAGACACCGGAAGACTGCCTTTGCAGAAGCTGACGCTTGAACAAGGCTCTGGTAAAAGTAGGAACAGGACAGGAAAGGACAGAAGTCACCCAGAAGACAACCCTGCTGCAGCAGGACATCTGGCTACTGCTCTCTTCTCCCTAAATCACTACTATAAACAACCACAGTTCTTAGGAGATCCAAATTCTACTGTTTCTGAATAGTATTGCTCTCAACACACACATACACACACACACACAAAAAAAAAAATTTTTTTTAAAGTGTCTTTTCCAGCCTTTGTGTTACACCTAAGTGGACACAGACCTGTAAGGAGACTGTCCTGTGTATTTCTGGAAAGATTCAATCTTTAGTAAATATCCCTGGTTGTAGAGAACTACTTGGGGCTCCTACAGATGGAGTGAGATACAGGTCACTCCCACCCTACCAAACGAAAGCCTCATGTGTTCCTCTGCACAGGTACTGGATCTGTTACTGCATCCAGGCATCAAGACAATTTTGAGCCAGCTTTGCAGAATCTAGCAAAAGAAAATGGCCACCACAAAGTGGCATCTGACCTTGTGAAAGTGACTGTGTAAACCACGCAGGCTTATGCCTAATTGCAACACTGTGCTGCAGATCCTACAGAAACAGAGACGCTCGCCACATCAACGACATGCCCCGGTTCACAGCAGAAGCTAGCATTGGCTGCGGTGAGGTCACATGGGCCTCAGCTGTTCAAATCCACACCTGTACAGGTGTCTGCCTCTCCCTGGGGGACCATTAGAGGGAAAACTGAAGCAAGCACAGCGCGTGTCTCTGTTGGCTGGCACAGAACTGCTCACTGAACCTATGGGGGTCATGTCAGTGAGTGGTTGAGTAATTAAAGAAGAGGGGTTCTGCTTCGGACAATGACTGGGGATTCAGGGGAAAACTGGCAGGCAAATTGAAAGCTTCCAAAGGGGAAGCGCAGACAGCTATTCTCTCCCCCAGTGTACTCAGGCAAGCCTCCCTTACTGGTCGACTGTGGTGACTATTCTTGTTGTCGGTTTTACTGTAGATGGAATTAACTAAAACCCTAGAATGGCTGGCCACAGCTATGAGGGTCTTCTCATAATTGGATCATTTAAAAGGGAAGATATACTTCAAGTTCTAATATTTAACATGGAAAGACACATTTTTAATCCAAATCTTTTGAGGTGGGAAGATCCACCTCTAATTTGGAAAGAGAAAGAGGGGAGAAAGAGAGAGAGAGAGAGAGAGAGAGAGAGAGAGAGAGAGAGAGAGAGATTCTAGTAAGTCCTGTTATTCTAGAGAACACTAATGTCTCCCACCCTTGGCTGTTATTTAAAACAATGCACCTTCTTTTCAGCTCTGTTCTGATACAGGTTCTCTATCCAATCAATCCTTTCAAATTTCCTTTCCCTTCTTTTTGTTGCTGTTTGCTTGCATGCTAGCTGAAATGGCATGAAATGGTGAAAACTTGCTAAAACGTGACTTGGAGATACCCAGGAAGAGTCCGACTTGGCTGTATATATGCTGTAAACAAGTAGTGCCCACCAATTCCTGATCCAAGAAACGCTCCAAGTAGAAAGAGGGTCACCTCAAGGTGTTTGTAGAGCCTGGACTAAGCAAAATGTTCTTCTGTTCTTGCCATGAATTTGTGAATTCAGCATAGATTTGGGTCAAACCATCTTGGCCAAACTAGTATTCACAAACCAGGCCAATAGTGCCAGATACCTTCTGGTATGAGATGAGATCCACAAGAGCCAAGGACTGCCATTGCACAGAATTTCCCTCTGCACACTTTGAGGCTAGGCTGCTCATTTCTGCAAGCCTATCAAAAAAAAATGCAAAACTCACAGGAGGGACAGCAGCAAGTGGGTACCAATTAAAGCACACTTCTTCAAATGAGAGAGACTGTTTGCAGCCCAGCTTTCTACCCACGTACATGCTAAAGGTTGCTGATACTAATACCCAACTGTAGATCAAAATTGAGCTCCCGTTAGCATTTCTAATGTTCTGTTCATCAAATCTCCAGAAACTGAGACCCTCGTGCAAGAACGCTTACTGCTGAGACACAGCTTGTAATAAGGTTATTCAAGAAAACATTTAACAACACATATATAGGTATTGTTACGGTACTGCATAGTGATTGGACATTAAGATTAAATGATTCACATAAATTATAGGAAAATGAAAAAGTCACATTATCCCTTCCTCTGTGCCACTGGTGTCCAAATGACCACCTTTGTCTGATCTTTCTTTTGAAATGGTAAGTCCGTGCCCTCTCTCATAGATCTGGCACACGAAGAGGCTTTGTACCAAGGGTCTGAAGTTCAAATGGCTTCCCGAATGAAGAGGAAAGTTTGTGAATAAGGTAACAGAAGTTTGAATTTGAGAAAACTGATATTCTATCCAAAAGAATTGAGCATAAAAGTATCTTCTAATGCTGTGAGCCATGTGTGCCACCCCTTCCTCACCTTGCACCCCTGGAAAAAAGAATCTGCTATGAAGCAGACATCATGAAGCCCCGGTGAACTGGGTAAGACTGCCAAGATCTTAAACTTCCCTTTGGTTTGCACATGAGGCAGAAAGGCCAAGGGAAGGTATTTCCTATTGGCTGTGGCTTCACCCTTCCCACGTGATAATCAGTCTTATGTTCACATTGACTATTGCTCTTGCATTTATTTCTTCAACTAACAGCATTTCTGTTGAGTAGCTAACATGTTCTAGCCACTGGCTTCAGCACCAAGAAGACAGAATTGAAAAAGTAACTCACAGCATGGAGGTATACATTTAAAAAATATTTTAATGGTCAGAAATTGCATCTAAATGTTACCCTAACTCCACATATAAAAACCAATTCTTCGCTGCCCGGAAGCTGGGGACACAAGTTTCTAGAGGAATGTACTGTGAACAGTACCTCCCCCACTTTTCAAACCCCAAGGCCCACACAGAGGACAAGCCAGCATCTGAAGCTTGGAAACCGCAGTAGACATTACCTCATGCTACATGCCTTTCTTGTTCAGAGCGGCTCCAAGAGAAATGGGATTTCAAGAACACTCCCTTCTGCCAACAGTTAGGCGATATATTTGAAATGGCCCATTTCTGGAGCTCTCTCTAATGAGTGACATTTACGAAATGTACTTCTCCTCCTTGAATCAAATGATATTGAGATTTTTTTTTTAATCTTGCATTCTTCCAGCCCTTGCTTAGTGTTTGTCTGGCCCAAATCTTGAGCGAGTCACCCCACTCCATTCCTGTACTTACTGTTTTGCTACTGAAATGCAAACTCCCCTGGGTAATTCCAGGCAATTTCTTTACCGAGAGATCATCTCTGGCCACAGAGCAGCTCAGCTGCAACCCATGCTGTGTGTGCTGCATAATACTGGAACATTTTCAGAGTCAGGCAAGATTTATTCAGTGATCAACTGCTTCAGCATCCCGAATCACTCCTGAGACAGTCTGTTAAAGAGGGGGCCTTGAGGGAACTGAAAATGTAAGCAAGAAGTAGAATAATCCCTTCTTTCCCTTTTAACTCCTTAAGCCCCATAAGAAGACACAGGCTTTTTATTTGTGTGGAAAAAAAATATTCAGAATTAATTCTTGCAAAACAGTGATGGTGCTTATCTGAAAAGGTGAAATTAAAGAAAATGTCTAGTTTGATTATGTTCTACATAAACTGTAAGTATACACTAAGAAAACGTTTAAGAGGTGCAGTTATGAGCTGTCCCTCCCAAAGAACTGGGCTGAAAACAAATTAAACCATTAGCTGTCTTGGGACTTGGTTCAGAGTCTTAACACACTTGTACTATTCACACAAAATATAGCAGGGTTAGGTACAGCCAAGAAGTAAACTTGGGTAGTGCACTTGAGATCAATATTCACTGGGATCGAAAGTAATTGCATTTACTTCTATAGACTATGTAAAGTTGTAGGACCCAAACCCGTTTACTTTGAAATACAGGGCCACCGTGGTAGCTCATGCTTGCCAAAAATGGAAGATCATGACTGCTGTCAAATAAATCTTAAAAATTCTTTTAAAACTGAATTTGGAACTAAATATGTTCAAGGAATGTGCAAACACCACAGTGTGTTTACAGATCACTGAGATTCTCACAAAATGAAAGACTGGCCTCCCACTGACTCTACAGCAGAAATTGACAGAGTGATGTAATTGAATGAAAACCCAATGGGCAGATGACGGAATTCTTTGGTTACTCTTATCTGTTCACTTCCTTGGAGGAAAACAAACAAGCAGGAAAAAAAGAAAAAAGAGGGAAGGAGGGAAGGAAAAGAAGGGAGGAAGAGAAGAAGGGAGAAAGAGGAAGAAAGAAAAGAAGAAAGGAAGGAAGGAAGAAAAAATAAAAAAAAATGGCAAGCTGCACAAGCTGCAGCTTGACTTCTTATTGATCTCGTGGTCAAGGTAAGCTGCCTCGGTGTAGGTACAGCCTTCCTCTGACACCATCGTCAGGTGTCCTCATAAACAACTTCCTCGTGGGAATTCCCCTTTTTAAAGAAGACAAACTTGTGCAGGGAGTCAGCTGGGGTATTTGTTTATTTAGTGACAGGATTTCTAGCCTTTTGTCACTTGGCCTCGCATTTACACAGCTGAGAGCAAAATGACCAAAAGGGTACAGTTTGGTGTGATGGACAAGGAAGATCAGCACTGACAGGCCTGATGGCCCAGGACAAGCAAAGGGTCCTTTCTTTCTACAGAGGTTACCCTGAAAGGAATTCAGACCGTGGTAAGCTATCATAAAAGAGAGTACAAACCTGTGTATCAAATGACTGGATATTAAATAACATCCCTGTCAGATGTCTGCCACACATCCTAAGTTTTATTAAAATTTTTAATACTGAGGATGACCATTGCTACTTTAAGAAAAAAAAGTCTGGCTACTAAGTAGAAACGATCAAGCTTGGGTCCCCATCGTGAACAACGGAAATAGGCATTGCATTTAAAGCTGTTTGTGGAAATTCAAATGAAGTCATTTTCACTGAAATAACAAATGCTGAACTAACTCGCAATCTTTGATTACCTAGAATGAAAGGCCCTCGGTCTAATTAGACAGCCAATCATCTTTACCAGGTGGACGTTAGCCAGTATTTGGTCTTTAATTATGACATAGACAACAACTCACCCAGAAAATTAAAAACATCAGTGTCAAAGCTTAATCTTCTGCCGGTACTTGTGAGAAAGGAAAATAACTTGAGATTATAAGAAGGAAAAGGATACAGAAAGAACCCAGACACAGACGAGGCGAGAGATGCCATTTCCAGGGATGTCTTTTTCTCTGGCAGAACGCGGGCTTCGCTCTACAGTTTGTTCCTTAGCCTTCCCGTGAACCTCCCTCCCGTGATGAGCGTGTGCAGGTGTATCTCCTGATCTCCACAGAGGTATCAAGGACAGTACTTGGAAATCAATGTGCCCTCGGAAAAGGCCAAGTGAAGCTTTAAAGCTAGATACACACACACATGTATGGGGTTAAGGTTTTTAATCCCCTTAAAGGAATGTTTTGCTAATGTTATCAGATTTGACATTATTTTCTCTTGTTCTAATCATGTCCGGTTATCAATTCAAATTTTTTTTTAATAAGGAGAGAGAGAAAAGAAAGGAAGGGAGGGAGGGGAAAGAGGGAAGGAAGGACAGAGATGTTTATTAGGAAAAAATCAAGTAGGGGCCAGACCCTAAAATTCCAGCACTCGGTTTCCCCCCAGGTAGAGCACCCCGAAGTGCCTGTACAATAGCCTACTTCTTCTTTACTGCTCAAGACCACAACCAATGGGGCTTTCTCTCTGCCTCGCTCTATGTCTGGGTCTCTGTCTCAGTGTCTCATCTCTGTTTCTCTGCCTCTGTATCTCTCTGTCTCTATCTCTCTCTGTCTCTTCACATGCACACACTCACAGTGGCTCTGCATCTGTTCATGTACTCCTGTCGAATGCTATATAACTTCATTTTAAGGTCAATTAAATATACATTTGCATTTATGAATATATGCTGCTATGCACGGTGTACAAGCCAAAGACCCTCTGCAGAGGTGTGCAGCCAATGGATTTTTATTCTGTCCATCAACTCTACACTCCCCGTTTTCTATCCATTCCTCATCAGGATGTCAGTGAGGTGTTTTCTGGCTTGTTGCACGAGTCTTATCCAAAACAACACAGTTTGTCCTTGATTTACAAAGTTGTGTTGTAACTTACGTGCAGCAGGTCATAAGCAATGCGTTGTCTTGGCAATCTTGGTGATAACCTATAAGTTACAGTCTCCCTGCTTTAAGCTCTTGGCAACCATCTCAGCCAGCAGCTACCACAGCCCCACGCAGCTGCTCTGAGCATGCGCTTCTCCCAAGCTCTGAAGCATTTCGCTGTTAGGTGGCAGCACTGGTGACCTGCAGCCTGACCCTCAGTGAAGTGAAAACCATTTCACTAGCTGTCTTCTGAGCTGTGACAGGTCTTAGTCAAAACCAAGGGACTGTGACGTGCCAATCACAGCAGTGAGAGGCCCGAGGGCCACATGTCGCAGGATTCAGCAGCCCCTTCTGACTTTGAGCGTGAGTAATTCCCATCAGCAGGCTTCTCTCACCCAGGAGTGGCAGAAACAAGTGTTTTTTCCATCCTTGCTTGTGGCTTGCTTGGTCATGGAGTTAGGTGACTTAAATAGGAAAATTATTTCCCAGGCACATTCTGTCCTTGGTTGGAATAGGTAGTTATTGGTCTGTTCAATCTACAATTCCCCAGTAAAAAGTGTGATGTGTGTGTGCATGTGTGTGTGTGCATGCGTATGCATATGTGCATGTGTGCGTGTGTGCGTGTGTGTGTGTGCGCGTGTGTGTGTGTGTGAATGTGTGTGTGTGTGTTCTAACTGAGGGGTTGAACATCACCACACTATAGGAAATGTATGCCAGGGACCATATTTCTCCTCAAATGTAAATCAGTCCACTAAATTCCTGAGGTCCAACTTAAAACATTGCATGCTCTCACCAGCCCCGCAGCTCCAGGAGAAACTGTGGAGAGTGTGCCCGTGTGAAGAAAGGACTCTCCGGGCATCATCGCTGCTGACACTTAATCGTGGCTGATGCTTTCCTTTTTCAACTGCTACCTGCCATGCTCTTTTAAAACTGGCCTGTGGCTCAGGCACTTGGATTTAGAAAGCCATGACAGCTAATGAGATCTTAGCTATTCCTCACGCAGCTCTAGTCTTTCTAAATTAGTGCCTCATAAATGCCTAGAAGGCTCTTTCAAAGACAGGATTCTGGCCATCACCTAAGGAGTATATGTTTCAGAAGGTCTAGAAGCAGGCCTAAGAACTATATTTATTTCTTTTTAGGACATTTAATTTTTTTAATTATATGTATATGGAGGGAGGGGAATACACATAGTTGAAGTCCCCATGGAGGCCAGAAGAGGGCACCGTGTCCCCTGAAGCTCAAGTTAAAGGTGGAAGTGTCCATTGTGGGTGATGAGAATTGAATCTAGTCCTCTGTAAGAGCAACAGAGGCACTTAACCATTCAACCATCTCTCCAGCTCAGAGAAGTATGTTTCTAATAAATTACCAAGAGATTGGCATAGTCCAAGTTCTATTGTTACAATGAAATACCCGAGACTGAGACTTGCATGAAGAAAATGGGCTGATTTCATTCACGGTTTGGGAGTTTTGAGGGAATGGTACCAACATCGCCTCAGATCCAGTGAGGACTACCTTGGTTGATTCACATGGTAGATGGGACCAATGTGTAAGAAGGAAAGATCACCTGATCAGACAGGAAGCCATAGGAAAAGGTGTGGGGGCAGGGCAGGTATATTATCTTTCTTATTAACACAGTCTTCTCAGAAAAAGTAACTAACCCTATCTGCCACCCATAACTACTTTGAACCTTAGAGGGACAGAAGCCCCTGTGACACCACCACTTCCCAAAAAACTTTACCTCTTGGGGCAGTGGTTCTCGACCTTCCTAATTCTGTGACCCTTTAAGACAGTTCCTCATGTTGTGGTGACCCCCAGCCATAAAATTTTCTTCATTACAGTTTCATAATCTCAAGGCCCAGCGATATTATTCTTGAGCATATACCCAAAGAATACTCATTCACACCACAAGGACATTTGCTCAACAATATTCATAGCAATATGATTCACAACAGCCAGAACCTAGAAACAGCCTAGATGCCCCTCAGCTGAAGAATGAATAAAGAAAATGTGGTACATATATGCAATGGAGTACTACTTAGCGGGGAAAAAAAATGACATCATGAAATTCGCACACAAATGGATGGAACTAGAAAAAAAAACATCCTGAGTGAGGTTGACCCAGACTCAGAAAGACAAACATGGCATGTACTCACTCATAAATGGATATTAGATATAAAGCAAAGGGAAACCAGACTACAATCCACAGCTCCAGAGAAGCTAGAGCCTTCTTCCAGTAACTGATGGAGCCAGACAGAGATTGACAACCAAGCACCAGGCCAAACTCTGGGAATGTATGAACAAAGGAGATCAACACCATGATGGAGAAATCAACAGAGACAGTTGACTCAAGCTCATGGAAACTCATCAACTCTAAACCGACAGCTGTGAAGCCTGCATGGGACCCAATTAGGCCCTTCCTGTGCTGGAGACAGTTGCGAAGCTTGGGCTATCTGAGGGGCCCCTGGCAGTAGGACCAGGATCTATCCCTGGAGCAGGAGCTAGCTTTTAAAGCCCATTCCCTATGAGGGCAGGCCATGCTCAGACTTAACACAAAGGGGAGGGCTTGGTCTTGCCCTAACTTAATGTGCCAAACTATGTCAACTCTCCATGAGAGCCCTCACCTTTTGGGAGAAGAGTAGATGGTAGGCAGACTGCGGAGAAGGAAAAAAGGAGTGGGAAGAGGGGTGAGAGGAAGAACTTTAGTTGGAATATAAAATAAATTAAAAATATAAACAAATATGAAAAGAAAGAAAGAGAAGGAAGGAAGGAAGGAGGGAGGGAGGGAGGGAGGGAGGGAAG
>NC_022031.1:22304687-22305789 GCF_000317375.1 Microtus ochrogaster | reverse complement strand
AATAAGGTCATTCAGACCCCCAAAGGGATCGAGACCTGCAGGTCACAGGTTGAAAACCACTGCCTTAGGGAGTCCACATCTCGACACTGCCACACTGAGGAACAAGCCCTTTAGGAATTAAGACGTATTTGAGCCACACCTATGAGACTGGTAGATGCCCTGAGGACTTTCCTCAAAGAATCATGGCTATAAACCAAGGGACTTTCACTTCCAACATTGCAAGTCATCTCAGAGAAGTACAATCAAACTCACTCTATGGAGAAAATGTGATGCCAAATGGCTATTTGAGTGGGAGCCAGTCCTTTTGATTCCCATCTCACCAGAAGGTGGGTTAGCTCGTGTTCTAATGATGACATCATTCACCTGTTGTCATGGGCTGCTACCTCAATAATAAAACTAGAACCAGATTCTGTTCCATTGGATTCTGTTCAATTGGATGCTATTCAGGCAACACATAGCTACGGTTAGAACACACGGACTTCCCGTCTAGGGAAAAAGATTTTCACTAATGCTGACCTGGAAAGAGATTCCATACTTGGTGTTTTTCATAGAAAATAATGCTCAGATAAACACTCTCCTCACTTACACTAAGGAAGGACAGACGACATCAGGGGGACACAACACAATCCGGCAATGCACACATTGCTTTTCAAGGAACAGAAACTTTACTAACTGGGTCTGGTGACTTAACTGACCTGGAGTTGCTTTTCAGACTGTGTCTTTGGTGTCTTGACCACTATCCAGGAGATTCTGGAGCGGTGCACTTTTGCATCTGAATCTTACAGCATCTGCTTTAGCAGGCATTCCAGTTGCTCGTGTGCTTGGCAGAGGCTGAGCCTGAACTTACCCTAGAAGCACGGGCCAGCTCCTGGGACAGGATGGAAACACTCTGCTCTCTTTTTAGGAACATCTCCATGTTAGAACTGTCTGGTCAACTGAGCAGCTGCCACTGACTGCTGTTTAATTTGCTCTCCACTGGCTTTTGAGCAGAGAATCTTCTACCCTCAGCCATGGGAAGAGTCTCACGTCCTCTTCAAAACTGAGAGCTTACAAACAGCTAGCCAAAACACTCAGCCCTCATTTGGAACAAATAAATGTGCAT